>NW_025831066.1:600926-622165 GCF_002878395.1 Capsicum annuum | reverse complement strand
TGACTATCATTAGCTCAAAAAGGTCACAGTCAAGAACAAGTACCCTCCTAGGATTGATGACCTATTTGATCAGTTATAAGGTGCCAGTTATTTCACAAAAATAGATTTGAGATTTGGATAAAACCAACTTAAATTCAGAGAGTGTGAGATTCCAAAGATAGCTTTCCCCACCCATTATGGTCATTTTGAATTCCTAGTCATATCTTTTGGAATAACAAATGCCCCAGCATCTTGTATGGACCTTATGAATCGGGTGTTCTGACAGTACCTGAATATGTTTGTTATTGTATTCATAGATGATATTCTTGTGTACTCTTATAATGAAAATGACCATGCCGATCATCTTTGAATTGTCATGCAGACCTTAGAGATGATTAGTTGTTCGCCAAATTTAGCAAGTGTGAATTTTGGATAAGGTTAATTTCCTTTGTGGGTCATATTGTTTTTTTGAAATTATTCGAGTTGATCCTCAAAAGGTAGAAACTTTGGAAAATTGGCCTAGACTTATCTCTCCGTCTGATATTAGGAGTTTCTTGGGCCTAGCTGAGTACTACCGTCATTTTATGGATGGTTTCTTTTGCATTGCTGCTCTTTTGACCCAATTAACCCAAAAGTAAGTGAAATTCCTGCGGTCAAATTCCTTCGAGAAGAGTTTTTAGGATTTGAATACTCGACTTAGTTCAGCCCCTGTGATGACCCTACCTAGTGGTGTAGATGATTTTGTGGTGCATTGTGATGCTTTGATAGTTGGTTTGGGGTGCGTGTTGATGCAGAAAGGTAAGGTTATAGCCTATGCCTCCTGACATTTGAAACTGCATGAGAAGAATTATCTAACCCATGAACCTTGAAAATTTAGAGACACTACCTGTACGGCGTTCATATTGATGTATTTATGGATCACAAAAGTTTGTAGTATGTATTTACTCAGAGAGAGTGGAATCTTCGATAGAGGTGATGGTTGGAATGGCTAAAGGTCTATGATATGAATGTGTTGTATCACCCAGGCAAGGCCAATGTAGTGGCAGATACCCTTAGCAGATCGTCCATGGACAGTGTAGCGCATATAGAAGAAGATAAGAAGGAGTTGGCCCGCGAAGTACATCATTTAGCTATGTTTGGTATTAGATTGCTTGACTCATCTGAGGTTAATGTTTGGGTTCAGAGTAGTTCTGAATCTTCCCCAATTTCGGAAGTAAAGGAGAAGTAGGATGTGGACTCTCATTTGGTTGAACTGAAAGGGTCCGTCAAAGACCAAAAGGTGGAGGTTTTCTCCCAAATGGGATATGGTGTATTGAGATTTCAGTATAGATTGTGTGTGCCTGATGTTGATGATTTGTGAGAGAGAGTTATGGCTGAAATGCATGGCGCACGATACTCTATTAATCCCAGAGCTACCAAGATGTACCGCAATTTGTGAGAAATTTATTGGTGGAATGGTATGAAAAAAAGATATAGCGAAGTTTGTAGAGATGTGTTCAACTTGCCAACCAATTAAGATGGAGCACCAAAGACCTGGTGGGATGATGCAAAAATTTAGCATTCCTACATGGAAGTAGGAAGTGGTGAACATGGATTTTGTTACTAGTTTACCTCTTTCTCATCGTCATCATAATTTGATATAGGTCATTGTAGACAGGTTAACTAAGTCTGCACATTTCCTGCCAGTACATACATCTTTCACTACTGAGGACTAGGCTAATCTATACCTCCGAGAGTTACTTAGGTTGCATGGAGTTTCGTTGTCTATCATCTTTTATAGAGGTACTCAATTTACTTCTTAGTTTTGGAGAGCCTTCCAAAAGGGTCTTGGCACCTAAGATCATCTTAGCCTTACTTTTCATCCTCAGACAGACGGTCAAGCTGAGAGGACTATCTAAGGGAGTTGGGATGAAAATTTGCCATTGATTGAGTTTATGTATAACAACAGTTTTTATGCTTCCATTAGAATGGATCCATTTGAGCATTTGTATGGTCGGAGTTGTAGATCACCCATAGGCTAGTTTAAAGTAGGTGAGGCGGCCGTGATTGGACCTGATGCTGTATTCGAGGCTATGGAAAAAGTTAATTTGATTCGGGAGAGGTTGAAGACAGCCTAGAGTCATCAAAAGTCATATCCATATATGAGGAGAAGAGCTCTTGAGTTTGATGTTAATGATTTGGTATACTTGAGAATTTTGCCCATGAATGGGGTGAAGAGGTTTGAAAGGAAAGGGAAGCTTAGTCCCCATTATATTTTCCCTTATACAGTGTTGAATCATGTTGGGAAAGCAGCTTATTAGACCGAGTTGCATTCAGAGTTGTCAGCTGTCCTCCATGTTTCAATGCTCAAGAAGCACATTAGTGACTCTACTGTTGTTGATCCGTTAAAAAGCTTTGATATGCAGGATAGCCTTTCATATGATGAAGTTCTAGTCGAGATCCAAAATTATCAAGTCCCAAAACTAAGGAACAAGGAAGTTCCCTTGGTTAAAGTTTTGTGGCAAAATCAATCTGTCGAGGGCGCTACTTGGGAAGCTGAAGCAAACATGCAAGCCAAGTACCCTCATCTCTTCTCCATAAGTTCAAATCAAGTTGAAGGTACTATTCTTCCTCAATTCAATTGTGCATTCATCTATATGGTTACTCTCGCTATGATTCGTGCATTCTGTGAAGTACCTTCAATTTTAGAGTAAAGTAAGCCCATCGAGTAGGTTGTTCCAGCTGTGCGTCCTTATTTTTCTCTTGTTCTTGACCTATCTAGCAACATTCGAGGATGAATGTTTCCAAGGGGGAGATATTGTAATACCCCAATCGTTACTTAAGCCTAAATTTATCTTTTAAGTAGATAGGGGTGGCTTCTAAAGTGTGTGATGTTTATATTGTATTGTATTTCTCTAATTTCTAATTTCTATCATGTACAACATTGAATAAGCTTTCCATCGATACAAATTTCATCAAAATGTGACATGAGACGAGGAAGTTATGGCCATTTTAATGAGTGTTGTAAGAATCATCCAAGTTTGACGGTTGATCTAGTGGACCGTCAAGTTCTTGGTGGACCGTCAGTTGTTCCGTCAAGCTAAGGTAGTAACCTCTTTTTTTAGCCATCTTGCGATGGCCAAAATGGTGGGCCGCTAAAAATTTGTTGGACCATCAAGAGGACCGTTAAGTCAAGGCAGAATGTCCCATTTCTAACCCTCGAGTGACAAACGATCTGGTGGACCATCAGTTTCCTAATAGATAGTCACTTCAACCATCACGTCAAGGAAGAATATCCCAGTTTTGGCACTCGAGTGACGGACGATATGGTGGACCATCAGTTGCTCTGACAGACTGTCAGTTCGACCATCAAAGACCCTGATCGACAGTTTTTACCTTATTTTTAAAAGGGTATTTTGTTCATTTCCGCCCCTTTTGGTTTTATATATATATCCAAGTAGAGAAGAGGCATTCATTTTCTCTTCAAAATCATCTAAGAAATATCTAGAGAACTAGGGTTTCTCTTTTCCAAATCCAAATCATCTCTAAGAAATTCAAGAATCTTCCATAGATTTCTCCGAGTTGTTCAAGAATTAATTTCTCCAAGTCAAAGGCATCAAGAATCTTAACCTAAAAGTGCGAGAAATAAGTTTCAATCATGTCTCTTATTCTCAAATTTATAATCCAAGTTATGTGGGGCATTACAAACTTGGTATAGAGCCTAAGGTTTAAAGAGTCCTAGGGAATCTAACAAGCCATGTTACGTAGAGCCTAAACTTGTCGTGCCTATGACTGTTTCTCTCTACTATCAATTCGTGCTCCTTTATGATAGAAAATGCCACCTCGTAGAGCTCACAGAAACAATGAACGACCTCAACCCATTGATACTTTAGGTGTGACAGTGTCCCATGCGGAGTTCTGGGCAGGTTTTTGGGTGCAGCCCAGGCGGTTCTGCCAATGGTCAGGCCAATGTTCAGGCCGCAGTTTCACCTCCATAATAAGGTGATTTAGTGGCAGCTCGGGTTCATATTTTTATATGGAGGAATCAGCCAGAGTTTTACGGGTCAAGGGAAGGTGAGGACCCATAGATGTATCTTGATGAGGTGACGAATATCACCCAAATTATGCATGTAACAAAAGAAGAAAGTATGGAGTTAGCTTCGTATCTCTTGTAAGATATTGCTTATGATTGGGTGGAGATGTGAAGGAAGAGTAGAGGGCAGGATGCCTCTTCCATGACTTGGCAGTTGGTCCAGGATGCGTTCTTAGACCAATTCTTTTCCCCGGAGTTGAGGGAAGCGAAGCTAGAAGAATTTATGAACTTGAGATAGGGCTCCATGATAGTTAAGGAGTATTGTCATAAGTTCAATCAATTATCTAAGTATGCTCCCAGTCTGATGGCTTATTCTAGAATTAGTATGAGTAAGTTTTTGGCTGGTATATCTAGATATGTTGTGAAAGAGTGTAGGTCCGCTATGCTTAATAGAGACATGGACCTGTCTAGATTAATGATACATGCTTAACAGATTGAGGCAGACAAGGTAAAAGAAAGAGAAAGAGTGAGAGGGAATAAGATAGTTAGATCAGTGCAGCAGAGGTAGCTCTCGATAGAGAGATAGAATTTAGGATTGATCTTCTTCCTGATACGCAGCCTATTTTTATTCCTCCATATCATATGGCCCCTGTTGAACTTAAGGAGTTGAAATAACAAGTCAGAGATCTTCTAGATAAGGGTTTCACAAGGCCCAGTATGTCTTTATAGGGCACGCCCATTCTATTCATGCAAAATAAAGATGGTTCATTGCACATGTACATTGACTATCGTCAGCTCAACAAGGTCACAGTCAAGAACAACTACCCTCTTCCCAGGATTGATGACTTTTTTGATCTGCTGCAAGGTGCCAGTTATTTCTCAAAAATAGATTTTAGATCCGATTGTCACCAACTTAAAGTCAGAGAGTGTGATATTCTAAAGAAAGCTTTCTGCGCCCGTTATGGTCATTTTGAATTCCTGGTCATGTCCTTCGGGCTAAAAAATGCCCCAACAGTTTTTATGGAACTTATGTATCGGGAGTTCAGACAGTACCTGGATATATTTGTTATTGTATTCATAGATGATATTCTTGTGTACTCCCAAAATGAAAACGACCATGCAGATCATCTTTGAATTGTCTTGTAGACCCTTAGAGATCAACAGTTGTTAGCAAAATTTAGCAAGTGTGAATTTTGGCTAAGTTCAGTTGCCTTCCTCGGTCATATTGTTTCTTTTGAAAGTATTCGAGTTGTTCCTAAAAAGGTCGAAGCTATGGAAAATTAGCCTAGACCTATCTCTCCATCTGATATTAGGTGTTTCTTTGGCCTAGCCGGTTACTACAATTGTTTTGTGGAAGATTTCTCTTCCAATGTTGTACTTTTGACCAGGTTAACCCAAAATAAAGTTAAATTCCTATGGTCAGATTCCTACGTGAAGAGTTTTCAGGAGTTGAAGACTCGACTCACTTCATCCCCTGTGATGACCCTGCCTAATGGTATAGATAATTTTGTGGTGTATTATGATTCTTCAAGAGTTGGTTTGGGTGCATACTGATGCAGAAAGGTAAGGTTATAGCCTATGCCTCCCGACAGTTGCAATTGCATGAGAAGAATTATCCAACCCATGATATCAAATTAGCTGCAGTGGTTTTTGCCTTGAAAATTGGAGACACTATCTGTACGATGTTCATGTTGATGTATTTACGGATCACATGAGTTTGCAGTATATGTTTACTCAGAGAGAGTTGAATCTTCGACAGAGGCGATGGTTGGAATTGCTGAAGGACTATCATATGAATGTACTATATCACTCAGGCAAGACTAATGTAGTGGCAGATACCCTTAGTAGATTATCCATGGATAGTGTAGCACATATAGAAGAATATAAGAAGGAGTTAGCCCGCGAACTAAATCCTTTGGATAGGTTAGGTGATAGACTGCTTGACTCAGCTTAGGGTAATGTTTGGGTTTAGAGTAGTTTCGTATCTTCCCTTGTTTTGGAATTAAGAAGAAGTAGGATATGGATTCTCGTTTGGTTGAACTGAAAGGGTCCGTCAAAGACCAATAGGTGAAGGTTTTCTCCCAAGGTGGAGATGGTGTATTGAAATTTTAGAATAGATTGTGTGTACCTTATGTTGATGATTTGAGGGAGAGAATTATGGCTAAAATGCATGGCGCTCGATACTCTATTCATCCCGGATCTACCAATATGTAACGCGATTTGCGGGAAATTTATTGGTGGAATGGAATGAAAAAGGATATAGCGAAGTACGTAGAGAAGTGTTCAACTTGCCAACAAGTTAAGATAAAGCACCAGAGACCCAGTGGGATAATGCAAGAATTTAGCATTCCTACTTGGAAGTGGGAAGTGGGAAGTGGTGAACATGGATTTCTTGATCGGTTTACCTATTTCTCGTCTTCATTATGATTCTATATGGGTCATTGTAGATAGGTTGACTAAGTTAGCATATTTCCTACCAGTATATACATCTTTCACCGATGTGGACTATGCTACGTTGTACCTTCGAGAGTTAGTAAGGCTGCATGGAGTTTCGTGTCTATCATCTCCGATAGAGTTACTCAACTTACTTCTCAGTTTTGAAGAGCCTTCTAGAAGGGTCTTGGCATCCAAGTTCATCTTAGCTCCAGTTTTTATCAGCAGACAGACGGTCAGGCTGAGAGGACTATCCAGACTTTGAAGGATATGTTGAGAGCATGTGTTCTTGATTTCAAAGGGAGTTGGGATGGATATTTACCATTGATTGAGTTAGCGTATAACAACAGTTTTCATGCTAGCATTGGAATGGTTCCATAGGAGGCTTTAAATGGTCGGAGGTGTAGATCACACATAGGTTGGTTTAAACTAGGTAAGGCTGCTGTGATTGGACCTGATGTTGTGTTTGAGGCTATGGAAAGATTTAAGTTGATTCGGGAGAGGTTGAAGTCAGCCTAGAGTCATTAAAAGTCGTATGCAGATGTGAGGAGAAGAGCTCTTACGTTAGAAGTTGATGATTTTGTTTACCTGAAAATTTTGCCCATGAAACGGGTGAAGAGATTTTGAAGGAAAAGGAAGCTTATTCCCCGTTATGTTGGCCCTTATAGAGTATTGAATCATGTTGGGAAAGCAGCTTATGAGATTGAGTTGCTGGCAGAGTTGTCAGCTTTCCACCCTATCGTCCACGTTTCAATGCTCAAGAAGCACATTAGTGACTCTGTTGTTGTTGATCAGTCAGAAAGCTTTGATGTGTAGGATAGCCTTTCGTATGATGAAGTTCCAGTAGAGATCCTAGATTATCAAGTCCGAAAACTAAGGAACAAGGAAGTTCCAATGGTTAAAGTTTTTTGGGAAAATCAATCAGTCGAGCGTGCTACTTGGGAAGCTAAAGCAGACATGCAAGCCAAGTACCCTCATCTCTTCTCCACGAGTTCAAATACAGTCAAAAGTACTATTCTTCATTAATTCAGTTGTGCATTCATCTATATGGTTACTCTCTCAATAATTCATGCATTCTATGCAGTACCTAGAAGTTTAGAGTAAAGTAAGCCCTTCGAGTGAGTCATTCCAGCTGTGCGTCCTTATTTTTCTCTTGTTCTTGACCCATCTGGAAACATTTAAGGATGAATGTTTCCAAGGGGGAGATATTGTAATACCCCGATCATTCCTTAAGACTAAATCTATCTTTTGAGTGGATAGGGGTGGATTCAAAAGTGAGTGATGTTTATATTGTGTAGTATTTCCATCAATAAGCTTTCCATCAATACCAATTTCATCAAAATCTGACATCTGAAGAGGAAGTTATGGCCATTTTACTGAGCATTGTCGGAATCTCCCAGGTTTGACGGTCGATCTGATAGACCGTCAAGTTCTTGGCAGACCGTCAGTTGTCCCGTCAATCCAAGAAAGTAAACCCTTTTTCTGTCCATAGTTTGATGGCCAAAATGGTGGGCCAGAAAAAATTTGATGGACTGTCAACAGGACCATCATGTCGAGGCAGAATGCCCTGTTTCTGACCCTCGAGTGACGGACGATCTGCTGGACCGTCAATTTCCCGATGGATTGTTAGTTTGATCATCGTGTCAAGGAAGAATATCCCAGTTTTGGCACTCGAGTGATGGATGATCTGGTGGACCATCAGTTGCTCTGAAGGACCGTTAGCTTGACCGTCACAGACCCGAATCAACCATTTTTACCTTGTTTTTAAAAGGGCATTTTGGTCGTTTCCTCCCCTATTATGTTACTGTATATTATTCATTAAGATACTATTCATGCACCTGAGCCCATTTATATTAGCCTTACCTTACATAGCATACCAGTATATTTCACGTACAGATCGCATACTTTCTTTTGCGCTATGATGTCTCGTATCATAGGTTCAGATGCATGGGTTCCTGATTATTCTTACCAGCTAAGGATATTAGTAGAAGATTTAGTAGTGGGTCCTTATCAATAGAGGATATTATTTTTATTTCAGTATTTCAGTAGATTTAGCATGTTCAGTAGTAAGAGTTAGTTGGGGACTTGTCCCATTAACTCCACATTATAAAGTTAGAGGCTTTCGATCTAGACTACTTCAGACAGATGTTCAGTTATATTTTCATTATTATTATTAGGACTCAGTATTTGATTTCAGTTATGAACCATAATGTATTTTCATCCTAACTTCCGCATATATTTTTAGTATTATTATTCAGTACTCACAGCAAGTACTATCTCATGGGTTAGCTTGTGGTCCTGGACATTGTAAGCACCGTGTGACGCCCAAGGTGTACTCTTGGGGCATTACACTATCCTAGCCATAAATTAATTTTTTATTTTACTAAATAAAAGATCTTAATCTCTTATTTTTGTTCTATCTCTTAGTTTCCTTGGCCCATTCACTTTGGGATTATTGATTTATTTTAATGGTTGTATATGATAAAAAGATTAAAAAAAGGAAAATAATAATAACTATTAGGATAATCAAGTAAATAAAATCAAGAATTGCTAAATAGTTATTTTAATTAGCTACCATAATCCTAAAAAGAGAGATTTAATTCCGCATAGATATGGAGATATTACAAGAATTCATCCAACAAAAAATGCAAAATAGATAAATATAGATAATAAAAGAATACACCAATTTTTTTAGCCTCAGTAAGGGCTCCTTGATCTCTCTAAGTCAAAACTTATGTAAAATCTTATTTTATAGAGTATTTATAGGTGTAGAAAATATCTACAAATATAATAACTGGATCCAAAATAGATAGAGAAAATATACATGTTCACTGATACATGTGAGGAAGTAAATTTGTGAGGTACTTTGACTTTCTTGCTACTTTATTTTTGTTGTAAGCATGCTTTCTATACCTTCAAATGATCTTTGCAATGATTACTCTGAAGCTTAAACTATGAGTATAAGAAGATTTATTATGATGAAAATCTTAGAACATGTGAGAAAGAATGTAAAGATGGAGATTTTTATTATTACAACCATGACGTTGAAGATGGTGATTTTTTAACGTATAGCTTCTTCATATAATCCTTTCGTGATGAATCTTATAGTGAAGAAAGTGATTATGAGTTTAGTATTGATAATTAGGAAAGTCATGGAGAATATTATTGTTCATCTTCTTACTATAGTTCTAATTTTAAATTTGGTTTTTATTTGAGGAAGAGGTGGTGAATCTTAAATAAAAAATTTGAGACAAAACGTGAATATGTATACTACTTATCATAGAAATGACATACATCATTTTAATGATGACTTGAGAAATGGCATCCACCATTTTAATGATGACTTAAATGCTTTGATAAAAATAGATCATTTGATTGAAGAATATGAGAGTAATAAAATATGCATTGACCAATTATGTATAAGATAGAAATAACATGTTTCACATTTATAGTAATTGAAGGACTTAGTGATGCCATGATTATAAATAACAAGATTTTATTAAATATTGCATGTTGAAAGCATAGTTGGACACTTAAAGTTGATGACTAGGAAATACCCTGTAACACTCCAAAACTCTAATCTAAGATTCAAACCATTATTCTAATGTATATAGATCCAAATCCAATGAATTATAATTGTACATAAGTGTTAAGATAATTTTTATGGGATCAATAATTCATCACTTGCATTATCTGATGAGTTTTTTCTGCACTTTCAAAGAGTTTTCTGAAGGGTAGTTTGATCCTTCCATTAACCTAAGACCTCTCCCATAACTTTTGTCGATGAATAAAGATTATTTCTTAGAAAAATATCGACAACTTCTCTTCTAAATCCTTTCACTTAATCCAAAAACTCAAGAAAATGTAAAAGATATTTCTCAATCTTCCAAGTGCAAAATTTTCTCAAAGGAATCTTTTTTTTTGCGCAGGTCTTCAATAAGGAATTCTTTAAGTCTTTATGTCCAAAATATTTGAATTATCATGAATCTAATTTCATAGTTGGGGTTATAAACCTACTTTCAAACCCACCATTTTTATTATCAAATTGCATGAATTTTTGAAGTCATTATTCTTCATTATGAATTTTTTGACTATTGTATTTACTTTTATGCTTAGCAAGGTTTTCTTGTTGCTCTCTTTGATTCTTGACATAATCTTGTACATTGTTCTTGTAGCTTATATTTTAAAGTAAGAATTTTAGAGCCTTTATTTTATTATTAAATCTATTTCAAGAATCTATAAGTTATAAATGTGTTAGTAAATTTTATCATGTTTTAAGCTATGAACATGATTTGAAAGATATATTTTTGAAAAAGTTTCCACCTATTGATTTTAGAAAGAATGATTTGAGCTTTGTCTCACAGATTTACGCAGTCTTACAACAGGATATGTTTTTGGAAGAGCCTTTAAGAAAGGATCGTGATAATTTTCTAGATAAGCTTAATACATATGAAATGAGCTACATAAATAGTATGTTTTGGTAAACTTATTTAGCACCAACAAGATGTGGGGTGAAGTGAAAATAAAATTTTATACTACAACTGATCTTGATCAGTTTATTATGGAATTCACAATGATCAATGAACATTTCATTGGTATTAAAAATAATTTTTCTTATCTACAACTATTTATTTCAGAAACTTATTCAAACTCTGATTAGTACTCTATTTTCAATTAGATAAAGTTATCCCCTTACTAAACATTCCTATTTATTTATTTAGTTTTACTGAAAAATGTTTTAATGTTACTAATTGAACTTCATGATAACATATTATCTTAAATTTAGTAGGAGGATTTGCTAAATTTGGAGGGCTAGCCAAAATTCATTATCAAGAAAGATAAGTTGAAATTTCTAAGGTAATTGCTACTTATAAATTTGTTACAATAATATTAAATATGTTGACATTTTCTAAAACTGTAGAATTCATTTATTTAACTGATATTTTGGCTAATGTTGAATTAATTAGGTTAAACTTTAAATCATCATTATTCCTAGAATATAAAGAGTTTTTTAGATTTAGACCTATTAAATTAATGATATTCGAGTCTCATTACAAATGCCAATTCAATGTTGGAGAAAGCGATTAAGATCATTATATGAGAGCGTATTTCTTCCAAAAATCAATGAACAATGTGACTTATTGTCACTCGGACCATGGATTAGTAGTATGAGTAATCATGATTATCTAGTTATAAAAAAATAACCCAAAAACTTCATGTTTTAGATCACAATCTATTGTAGGACCCATATTTCATCACTTGAATCTTCCGATAAATTTTTTCTGCACTTTCAAAGAATTTTTTGAAGGGTAGTTTTATCCTTCCATTAACCTAAGACCTCTTCCATGACTTTTGTCGACGAATAAGGATTATTTCTTAGAAAAATATTAACAATGTCACACCTAAATCCCTTTTTTTAACCCAAAAACTCAAGAAAACATAAGATGGATTTCTCAATCTCCTAAGTGCAAAATTCTCTCCAAGGAATCTTCTTTTTTACATACGACTTCAATGAGAAGTTCTTAAATCTTTATGTCCAAAACCTTTTAATTATCATGAATCTAATTGCATAGTTGGGTTTATAAACCTACTTTCAAACCCACCATTTTTATTATCAAATTGCATGATTTTTGAAGTCTTTATTCTTCATTATGAATTTTATGACTATTGTATTTACTTTTATGGTTAGCAAGGTTTCCTTGTTGCTCTTTCTGATTCTTGACATAATCTTGAACATTGTTCTTGTAGCTTATATTTTAAAGTATGAATTTTAGAGCCTTTATGTTATTATTAAATTTATTTCAAGAATCTACAAGTTATACATGTTTTAGTAAATTTTATCATGTTTTAAGCTATGAACATGATTTGAAAGACATGTTTTTGAAAAAAATTCCACCTAATGATTTTAGAAAGATTAATTTGATCTTTATCTCATAGATTTACAACAAAATATGTTCTTGGAAAAGACTTTAAGCAAGGCTCGTGATAATTTTCTAGATAATCTTAATATGTGTGAAATGAGCTACATAAACAATATGTTTTGGTAAACTTATTTAGCCCCAACAAGATGCGGGTTTAGAAAACCTAAATTCGAGAATTATGTGTTGCTATATGATTATAATATCTAGTAATGTTGGATGATTTTTGCCTAAAAGACTTACTTAATTCATCCTTTGATATATTGATAAGTCTTATACCCTGGAAAGGCATGAGGTATCCCTCTCCAACTAGAATTGTAAGTTAGTCCATCATGAGATAACATGGTGTATGTGGCTATAAGAAACTCCCACTTAAAAACCTCAAATATTTTGATATTTAATTTAGTGGGCTATTATGAAAGCACATATGATGATTCTATTTCAGTTATATAGATTTATGACTCCATTACTTTACCTCTGAATATTCTTTTACTCAGATTTCAAGTATTACAATATTTTTTTTCATATTTAACCACATAAAAATATTTACTTTTCTACACAATCTTTTGATATGGTCTTTTATGACTCTATATAGTATGATATTCGATAAGTACTTCATAGATATTTTCCTTATGATTTTAGCAAAACTTACTCTTAGTTGATTCTTATGTTTATAAATCTTATTTTGGCTCTTCTCCTCTATTTATTTCACTGATATGATTTCAGCTATTTAGTGTTATTACTACATACTTAGTAAATTTAGATGTACTAATTATACCTCTTTTTCCTTTATATTTCATGTAATGTAGATTCAGGTGCTCATTCTCATGCTTATGGCTAGTTTGAATTTTAGCTTCTAGTCAACAAGTAATGAATTCTTGTTATTTGAGAAATCCTGTCAGTTAATAGTCATAAAAGTTCATTCAAGTTCTTATACATTGATTAAACATAGCTGTCAGTCATCTCCTGGCAAACTATGGTCAGTGTTAGTAGGTACTTTATAAACAACCAATCAAATTTGATGTATTTAGTTTAGTTTCTTTTCATAATACAATTGTTGTAGGACTGTTTGACTAGTGTTGTATTGAACAAGTTATCCTATAATATTGCTTCGAGAATCTTTTCCAATCTATATGTTTCTATTTATCTACTCATGAATTATGCTAGCATAGGGTTAGCATGACATCACTTGTATTTCAAAGTATCCTGTTATGTCGAGGGGGTAGTCTTAGATCATAACACATCCTTAATTTAAATGATTTGAGATATGAAAAGGAAATCAAATAAAAAATTGATAAATTAAGATGATAAAGAAATAGATTGACATAAGTAGCAAAAGGAAAAGAAACCCAAGGATATATAAAACCCGAAGACCTTTATTTTATTCACTAAAAGAATTAAACTCTTATCTCTCACCAAAAATAAATGTTTCAAAATGATAGTTCAAATCAAACTAATCCTATCTCTCACATGCTTAAGTGTAGATTTCATCATTTAACACAAAAAAACTAAGGAATGAAAGTAAAGGCTAGCTATTTATTGTTTTAGGCCTAAAAGTGACCAGTGATGAGAAATTGGCACCCCAAAGTGACCCCAACTTGACAGCCCAATTGGGCGATAAACAAATCCTATAACCAATTTAGCCGATGATCTACAAAACTTACCCTAGCTATTGCCAATTTGGAAAGTTGGTGATGGATCCACTTTGATGAGGTTTTTGTGTTATAATGTCTTCTTCCTATCATCTTTCCAAGTGATCTTCGATCCATGGAACCCTTGTCTTGTCATAAGAACAAGACCAAGCACCTCAAATTTTATAAACATGGCTCGTGTCTTTTCTCCTCTACTTCTTAATAATAATTTGTCTTCAGATTTGGATCATCCTCGTACATAAGAACATTGAAGAAAGAGAGATAGATCACACACATTGAATGTATTATGAATTTTATAATCTAGTGGGAGATCGATTTTATAAGCTTTGTCATGTAACTTCTAGTACTTGAAAAGGGACATATTTTCTTGGCATTAGCTTTGTCCATCTATGAAGTGGGAATCACACCTTGCAAAGGTCCACCCATACTAAATCACCCAGTTTAAGTATATTCCTCTTGCACCCCTTATTTTCTTTCTTATCTACCCTTTGATTCTCTTTTCAAGGTGACTTCTTACCTTTCATAGAGCTTCATCATGGATTCTGCTCTTTTAATTTGATGTAAGATTAACACAACAACTTGAGACAAAGAGGAAAGATCTAAGGGGTTATTGGTTAAAAGTATGCACACATTTAAATAGAGTTATGTCAATATTAATTTGAATGACACAATTATAAGAAAATTGAACTAAAGGAAAGTGTTCTACCCATGAGACCAACTTTCCATTTATTGCGGCACTAGCATAGGACCCAAGGTTCGATTTAAAACTTGTCATGACCCAAATCAAGGCTTGACCATAAAGAGTATCTCAAGTCCCCCAAGGTTCGAATACCACCCTATTGCCTATCCAAACAAAAAATGACATACCTGGCAGCTGCTAAATTCCGAACATATAACAATATAGAAAATAATAATCTCAAAACCATCTAAGAGTGTCAATGTCAATACCCAATCTACAGTAATATCCACCCAGACTTTACTAATACAAAAATAATTTAAGTTGGGACATGCTCCTGATGATAGCCAAAAAGAGTCAATAAAGGAAATAGCCTATGACATACTAAACCAATAGGTAACGGGCCTTCCGGAAGAAGGAGGCTCACTACTTCAAGATAACATGTAAACAACTTTGAGATCACCTATCACTGTGTAGGAAAAGTTGAAATGCCTTTGGAACTTGCATCACGTGAGGATACAATGTTTGAGAACGTTTAGTGGGATGAGAACTAGGATATAACTCAGGATAAGGATTAAATAGTGTCAGACAAATTTTTAATTTCAAACTCAACATGTTCACATTCATGCATACATATATATATATAATAAATGTTGTGGTAGGGAACAAGGTTTAGCATGATATTAAAACACTATCTTGACTATGTAGGTCAACCGTTATAAATAGGCACCCACAGGCTATATGAGTTCAGCTCCCCTTACTGAAAGGGCCCTAGTATGTGTTAGCCACATGAAGCGGAGGTATCAAGGAAGGCCAGGAAATTCCCCATCCTATGTCAATCCTAGATTAATAATATGTCAATAGTGTGAACCATGCACAAAGTCATCAAGATCAACCCTCATGTCGGCAAATGCGATTTGCAATATAAGTCATTCAATACCCACACCCTGACAACTTAGCTACATAAAACTCATTAATCCCAACTAAAACAAATTTCATTTAACCAATTCATTAACCAAGGAATTATGCATTAAGGTACACTACAAGTACCGTCATACTATTTAGCGTAGAAACTTATCATTATGCCATTACAATTTCTTTAACTTGGGGGAATGCGTCGATCTCCTTTGTTCATTAAATCAAATCATAGATAATAAGTCTTTCAAAATCCATTTTAATTGTTTCACCATTTATGCAATGCAATAGTATAGGTGAGTAAGACAAACCACATGAAAATTCCACAATTCAATGCCATTTACACTAGTGGGATGATGGAACATGAATATTCAAAACTAATTTCCAAGTTCAAAACATCAATTTGGGGGAATATATAGACCCTTATACCTATTTCCACACTATGCACCTCATTAGTTCTAAAACAGTTAATTCGAAGCATGCACAAGAAAACCATGGGAAACTAATTCAAGGATCAACCATTCCAAACCCTCAACTCATGTCAAAATCCACATATAAATCCATACAAATAAACCATTTAAAATACATTCCTTTCATAAATAAAGAATTTGGGAAGAGTAATATGCCTAATATATCATGATTTACGAAGAGAAATCAACCCTTGGAAAATTTAGATGTGAACTTCTTCAAACCCTAGTCTTGTTTTTTAATGGGGAATCTGAGAGAGTAAAGAGTGTGTTTGACTTGATAAAAGGTGAGAAACAACCCCCTTTATATTCTTTATGGACGGGGTCTAAGTAGGGAAAAGGGGGAATGACAGGATTGCCCTTAGTTAAAATACTGAAAATGAGATGCATAGTCGTTACGGGTAAGCTTACGACTCAAAATGTTACCCTATGACTCATGATTTTCAGTCATACTCTAGAAAATTTCCTTTGGGGTACCAATATTGGTCTGACTATGAGTCACACCTTATGACTCATATTCTGACCCTACAACTCATTAGGTTTAATCGTAGTCAAGGCAGAATTAATTTTTCACTACACTAGTTAGGCTACAAATAAGTATGATATGACTCAAAGTGAATCGTGAAGACTCATATAGTCTCAATCAGGATCAAAAGATTAAACTGGCCAAACACATTAATTAGGCTATAATTAGGTTCCTACAACCTATATATAGACCCTATGACTCATAGGGAGAGTTATAGTTTGGGCAGTAACCACAAAGGTCATGAAATTTTCAATGATCAAAATCTGGGGCTTTTCATTCTCCCCCTAGGATCATTCATCGTCGAATGATGAAACAAGGCATCAATTAGCATGATTTAACACATAACACAACAGCACTTATCTTTAAGAAAGACAAGAAACAAAGATATTAAGCAATATAATACCTCAAGCGTGATTATCCAATGCGGGAAACAAAAATGGATACTTGGACTTCATGTCCTCTCTTACTTCCCAAGTAGCTTCTTCAACCTCATGGTTCCTCCATAGAACCTTCACCGAAGCCACATCCTTAGGCCTCTAATATTGGACTTGTCTATCTAAAATCTTAATCGGGGCATCCTCATAAGACAAAGAATCTAAAACTCCACCACTTTAAAAAGGAGCAACCAAAATGAAGGATCACCCATGCACTTATTCAACATCAAAACATGAAACATCAGATGAATGGAACCCAAACTAGGAGTCAATCATATGCCTCATTGCCCACTCGTCTTAAAATACGATATGGAAAACTAAAATGGGGTATGAGCTTTCCCTTCTTTCCAAAACAAATCACTCACTTCATGGAAGACACTTTTAAGAATACCAAATCATCCATATCAAACTCCAAGTCCCTTTGACTCACATCTGCATAGGACATTTTGTGACTTTTGGCAGTCTTAAATCTATCACAAATAACCTTCATATTTTTTATTTATTTGTGAACCAAATTGGGACCAATTTACCTTATATCGCCAACTTTGAACCACTAAATATAAACCCTCCTGGGTTTCTGTCTCTTAGAAAATTTCCTAGATTTTTCATCTCTGGAAAAGATCAGTTTAGGGGAAATGATTGGTACACTGAGATACATGTAACACCCTATATTTTTTGGCTAGAGTTTAGACCATCGTTCCTACGTATATAGACCCAAACTAAATTATTATTGTAATGCTCCGCATTTTGGCCTACAATATAGAACATGATTTTGATGCGTTGATAATCTCAAAACAATAAATCCTATGCCAATATGGCATGTTAATTATTTGTGTAGTATGTGAATCCATTCAACCTTGAATTTATACCATAGAGGCCTTTCAACTCAAGGACAAGTTGAAACTATTTTGATCGATTAAGTTTTAGTGGATGATGTAATTTATATCTGCTTCCATCAATCATAACTCTCTTTATATGTCCAATGAGAGAGCCTAATATGTGTAAAATGATAGGTTTCCAAGTTAGCTTTCCAACGATACCAATTTTTCTTAAATCTGGCACCTTAGCAAGAAGTTATGGTCTTTCAAAGTAATATGCATCGCCTAACCAATCAGACATGGCCATTGGAAAGCATAGGCGGTGCCTATGTAAACATAGATGATAGCCTAGGTGGCACCTATGTAAATATAGGAGATAGCATAGGTGGCGTCTATGTAAACATAGGCGATAGCATAGGTGACGCCTATGTAAAGGTTTCAAGTGACTTAAACACTTCATTTTTGTGGTAAAATGGTCCTTTTCCACCCTTACTTAGCCCTAAACACGAAATTCAGTTCCAAAGACCCCAAAATACACCTTTATTCATTAAAAGTGCTCAAGGACTCCCCTTAGGATTTTAAAATTAAAACCTTAATAACTAAAGATTCAACTAAGGGTTTTCAAAACAAATTGAAGATTTGAAATCCCCGCAACGTAGGCTTCAAGAAGCCCCTATCATATTCGCATAAAGAGGTACGTGGGGTTATCTAAAAAATCTCACAGGCTTAAAAATTCATGTTTTAAAAATGGGGGTTTTGAAATTATTAATATAATCATGTTTCATGCATCTTTACGATATTGATTTAGTCTTTAGGCCTAATTCTGAAGTGATTTGATATATTATATATGCATATGCTTGTGATTCAAAAGATGTTAACTTGAGAGCATGAATTATATGAAATCCCTCTCTTGATATGAATTTTTTTGAAATTTTCATATGATGCGATTTGTTTGAAATCATCTTGACAAGCATGACATACACTATTTTTGAAAGTGGATATGATTTTTGACTTGCAAGGAGAGGGTTATTATGTTGAAATATGATGAATATAATAGTTACATGAAAGAATGATGTGATATTAATGGCTTGTAAGTTTGGTCTGACAATACCCTATAGAATATGATATGTGATTGAATCAGATGAAATTTGAATACATTGATTTTACATGAGATAGGTGGATGCCCAAAGAAGATGTTTAAGTGTAAGGGCTCATCGTTAGAAACCATGTTTGTCGACATTGGAACTTGGTACTATGCTTTGTGATCTTTTGTACCTGACTTTATGTCATTCCCAAATTAGGACTACGGTTAGGAGCCCTGCTTTGTGATCTTATGCACTACCATTGGGTCGAGACACCCTGCTGTGTGTTTTTGTGTGTATTTCGATCACTTATACTATAATCTCGAGGGCAATATAGGTTTGACAGTTGGTGTAATTATGATATGTAAGGTATTCCACCTAGCCCAGCTGTATTGCATTGTTATTGAAAACAATTACATTACGCCCATGTGTTTTCAAATGATTTGATATAAAACTACTTTATAATGGATCTCAACTATATTTTGTAAAAATATTATGTCTTGTTTTGATATCTGTGCGTACCATTACTTTAGTATTGACCCCCTTCCCTTCCAGGTTCGAAGGCACAGTCTAGGGGTCCAGAAATTCAATAGATTTCCTCAGATAGATTTGCAGAGTCACTTGATGAGCCTTTTATATTTTGGAATGCCTGATATCTGGAAGTTTCATTTATCATTTATTAGTTTTGGGTCTACTGGGGCCTTGTCCCAGTTTTCAGATAGATATTTATTTCAGTCTTGTAGTAGAGATTTTCCAGACGTTATAGAGATATTATGTTGAGATTGTGGGACATTATTCCCCATTATTGCTTTCGTATGATGCCTGACCATATTTCCTTAATATTGTTTATCTTCTGTATTTTTTTAATCATAGGAATTATGTGCATGAGTACCAGACAGATAGGGGTGTTTCAGGCCTTTATGCTTCGGCATACTCATCACGGCTAGGGCTCCTGTTCGGGTTATGACAAACTTTGTATCAAAGCATGGTTCATGGTACCAGGATATCTATGAAATCGCATTGGTAGAGACTTTTTTATGGGTGTGTAGCGCACCACACTAATAAGCAGGAGGATACTAGGCATTTATGAATATCTCTAGTTCTTTGTATTATAGTCTATGCAATAGAGTCAGAATATTCCCTTTTCATGCTCTAATTCATTCTATGGTATCGCCCATATGAAAGTAAAGTCATCCCAAGTTTTTTCCTTACTTTGATGTTCTCATACATGTCCTATTGTTGGGCTGAGTCAAGTGCAAAAAGTTTTGAATTTACATGATATAGTCCTTCCCGATTGAGTCCTATAAGATTTTTAAAAAAATTGTGCAAAGACTCGATAGGAGTCTGTTAGTGATCAATATGTGTTGATTCTGATGTAAATATTGATCTTGATAGAACTGTACATTCCATCTTAAGGTATTAAGTGTATCTAGTTACTCTCAAAATCTTGTTATAGATATGGACAATGTATAGAAGAATGTTGGAACTATATTTTTACCTGAATAGTAGCATAAGTTAAAGTGTTGTTTTCATAACCTATTGGTAGTGATATTGGACCAAGACATTGGTGATGTAAAGTCACAAAGTTAGAAGTCAGAGTAAGGGTGATTTTGTGTAAATGAATATTTTAGTTGAATAACTGATGTTTAAGGATGATTTACCCATTTATAGTGATAAACTAATATCGTAGTTAGTAGCGTGTGTGGATGGTATGGTAGTCCACGGAGGAAGTGTTTTACTCAGATTTTTATTTATACCAAATAATATGTATATTCTTAGACCATTAAATATTATGTGTCAATTTTCTATCCCTTGTAATATGTAATCTGATTTTCTTGTTCGAAATACAAAACCAAAGTCTAGTAAAGTTGTGTGAGGCTTCTTTTGATTCACTAGAAACTTATTGTCCAACTTGTTGTTCTTTCATTTCTTTAATATATGTATGGCTAAATCTATTTGCATAAGATTGAGTTGGTAAATAGGTAATTCGTCCTTGTGAGTTAGTTTAGTATAAGGTAGAGAAGGAGTTGTTAGTCAGGCTGATTTATTGGTTTATTGAATGTGAAAATGGCTATATTAGTGAGTAAGTTATGATTATAGACTCATTGTTATTTGAGGAATTTGAAGGAAGTCTAAATGTATGATTGAGTGAGTGAGTATGGGCTGAGAAATTTGTATAAGTAGAAAAGATTATATGCGGTTATAATATAAGATTAAGGTTGATCATGTCTATTATGTGACCTTACCCCTTGACCTTCTTTTGTTGGTAGTTTTAAACTAGTACTACTTATGAGAAGGTATGTAGCAGATTTTGAAATATTTAGGAT
>NW_025831066.1:593330-600826 GCF_002878395.1 Capsicum annuum | reverse complement strand
TGGTAGATGATTGATGCTAGACCGTTGTCTTGAATTTAATATTGGATATAGATGTAAGAATAGTGGCATGAGATTAATGATGTATGTTTGTGGGAATAAATATTAGTAGGCTTGATGTGTTGAAATAGTACATGCTAATGAGTTATATTAGGAAGATCGTAAGGTCAAGGTCGATTATTGTTGTTATGAAGTTCTAGTGTACTAGTATTTCTTGATGTTTATTTCATGGTTTCCAAGTGAGAATCATGCGTAAGGTTGGGATGTAAAATCGTGTTTAGCACTAGACATTAAGTTTGAACAGTTGAAGTTCCTAAAGGTGGAGATGATTATTTCTTGATCAATGATGTTAGTTATATGAAAGTGATCTAATAGGTTTGAAACGGTGTATGAAATGGCTTAATTTTAAATTGATTTGTAATGAAGTATAATATTGTAGGTATGGTGTAGAAGTATGGGAAGGTGATATGTGGTTGCGGCATATTTTACTAAGACTATTACATAATTTGTGTGGCTAGTGCTACCATTGAATTGTTAAGTGGAGAAAGACTAGTTAGATGGTATATGGTGATCTAAATAGCCATGTTAAGTGTTAGAATCTAAGTTTGAGTTTTGAAGGTTGAACCAATAGAAATAAGTATTCGTGGCTTTGGAAAGATAAAGTGTATCCCAGAAGGTAGTCATTCGGGTTAAGTCTACGATATGCATATATTATCATTTTTGTTCTTTCAGACCGTAGAGTGCAGTAAGTGTAGTTCAGTTATAATATGGTAAGGGATCTCCCAAACACTGGATGATTACTTGAAGCTAAGGGGGAGATGATAGAACGAATGACCAAGTAAGGCTCTCAGATTCTAGTTATAATCCAGTATGGTTTAGAACAACAAAAAGTGAGGGTGAATCTTAACCCATTCCTATCTCAGTATTTTTCAGTGATCCCAATACATACTCATGCCTTACATGTCATTTAGATAATCGTAGTTCATGATCATGCTTGTGATGGAGAATCATATACTCTTCCAGTTCTAAAATGAAGAGTTCCAGTTCATTCAGTAGTTAGAATTACACTCCATCTGTTATAAACTCCAAATTGAGGACATGCAGCTCATGAAATATATGTTTGCGCCCTATAGTATGCTCAGTCTCCATAACTAATGTTTTACGCCAAATGATTGGTGAGATTCAGCTTATAGCCATGAATACTCTAAATTCAGAGTGCTTTGATAAATCCCAAATGTTGATTTGCTATTCCTCATGCCTCAGTTAAGTGTTAAGTTTCATATAATACCCTTCTATGCTTCAAAATCTTATGTTTTAGCCTTTTCTGACTCTTTCTTATGTGAGGATAGTTGTGAGGAGTGGATGTTTTCCTGTTGATAAAAAGCATAGTATGCTTGTTTTAGATAAGGCCTTAAGTATTACGTAAGTTTGGTTCCAAATCTTTGATATATGTGATGGTTAGTGAGAATTTTTGTGTGCATGTTCTTGGGGTAGCACGTGGGATTTATATTGATAGTGGTTTAGAGAATATGTGAAGTATGTCCTTATGGATGTTTGCCTTGGAGGTCACATGGTTATAAAGATAGGCTTGAATGACATGTTGGTATTTAAGTGGAGTGAAATAATATGCTCTAGTAAATCCATAGTAAGAGTTCAGAGCTGGTCATTAAAGTGGTAAGGCACGTTATGATTAGGGTGTGATCTCTAAAGAGGATACAGAAGATCGAATCATATGGTTTAGACTAGTATCGTGGTGTGGCATGTTGTATTTTGTGATTCAAAATTTGGCTTGATCACCGTGAAAGGATTTAAGCTACTTTAGACACTAGTAGAAAGATTTATATGGATTATAACTTGAATCAATGAGTATGCTAATTAAGGAGAATAGTAAGCTAAGGGATACTCAAGAAGTGTGTGAAGCTTGAAATTAAGAAGTCGCATTGACTAAGGCCTGGTAAATCTATCCTGATTTATAAGTTATATGTCTATATTCCAGACCGCAGAGTAGAGTAAATGTTGTGATTTCCTCAGTTGGATGTCTCGTGTAATCCATACCCAAGATTCGTGGCTCCCTATTACTGCTAGAACTTCTTTAGAGAAAGTATTGCAGAGATACTCCAGATTGAGTATAAGTTTCTAGTATAGTTTAGTCTATGTGGCCAGCAAATCAGTTTAGCAGTCAGATTCGTATGACTTGTTTTCTCGTCTTTTTATTTAATCATGTTACCAAAAAATCTCAGATATGTTACTATTCCAAGATAGAGTATACTAGTATTTGCGAGTACAGCTCAATTCATGCATCATGTACTAGATTCAGATTCCAGATGTTCAGTTATATTAAATTTGTAGGTGCCTAGTGCATCGCCTCAGTTTTCTGAGCATCTTAGTAAATTGAACATTCATAGAGGGACATAGGGTCCCAAGGGGGAGATACCCCATTCAGTTGCATGCATATATTCTTATTACAAGCTTCGCACCAGTTATCATTGCGTATTCATCCATACGTTCATACGTCAGTTCAGCCAGATATGCTTGTATTAGAAATGTACGTCCAATAGAAAAAGTTCATTTTATCAGTGTATTTAGTTCTGCGTTCATGAGAACAACTCAGTAACAAATCCATGCATCAGGTATGCATGTTTGTTATGAGAACTAAGCTTATGAGTTGTTTCAGTCGTGTATTTCATGCTTCAGACATGCACGTCCGGTATAATAATTTAGAACATCAGTAGTTCCAGTCTATAGTCATGTTTAAGATTAGTGCATTCTTTCTTAGAGAAACATATCATGTCCGCGTTATTCCATACCTGTAAGCTTCAATATGTTCCTACCCATCATTTGAGGATGAATGATCCCAAGGTGGGGATAATGTAACACCCCATATTTTCAGACTAGAGTTTAGACCGTCATTCCTACGTATATAGACCCAAACTGAATTATTCTTGCAACGCACCGCATTTTGGGCAAAATATAGACCATGATCTTTATGCATTGATAATACCAAAGCAATAAATCCTATGCCAATATGGCATGTTAATTATTTGTGTAGTATGTGAATCCATTCAAGCTTGAATTTAGACTATAGAGGTCCTTCAACTCAAGGACGAGTTGAAACTATTTTGATCGATTAAGTTTTAGTCAGCTTCCATCGACCATAACTCTCTGTATATGTAAAATTAGAGAGCCTACTATCTGTAAAATGATAGGTTTCTGAGTTAGCTTTCCAACGATACAAATTTTGCTAAAATCCAGCACCTGAGTAAGAAGTTGTGGCCTTTCATAGTAATATGGGTCGCCTAACCAATCACACATGACCACTAGAAAGCATAGGAGATAGCATAGGCGATAGCCTAGGCGGTGCCTATGTAAACATAGCAGATAGCATAGGCGGTGCCTATGTAATCATAGGCGATATCACAGGCAGCGCCTATGTAATGGTTTCAAGTGACATAAACACTCCGTTTTTGGGGAAAAATGATCCTTTTCCACCCATACTTAGCCCTAAACACAAAATTCAGTTCCAAAGACCCCAAAATACACCTTCATTCATCCAAAGTGCTCAAGGATTCCCCTTAGGTTTTCCAAATATAAACCCGAATAACTAAAGATTCTATCATGGGTTTTCAAAATAAATTGATGATTTGGAATCCCCTCAACGTAGGCTTCAAGAAGCACCTATCTTATTCGCATATAGAGGTACGTGGGGTTATCTCAAAAATCTCATAGGCTTAAAAATTCATGTTTTAAAAATGGGGGTTCTGAAATTATCTATAAAAACATGATTTAAGCATCTTTATGATATTGATTTGGTCTTTAGGCCTATTTCCAAAGAGATTTGATATATTATATATGGATATGCTTGTGATTCAAAAGATGTTAACATGAGAGCATGAATTATATGAAGCCCCTCTCTTGATATGAAATTATTTGAAATTTTCATATGATGTGAGTTGTTTGAAATCATCTTGACAAGCATGACATGAACTATTTTTGAAAGTGGATATGATTTTCGACTTGCAAGGAGAGGGTTATTATGTTGAAATATAATGAATATAATGGTTGTATGAAAGAATGATGTGATATTGATGGCTTGCAAGTCGGGTATGACGTTACCCTATAGAATATGATATGTGATTGAATCAGATGAAATTTAAATGGATTGATTTTACATGAGATAGGTGGATGCCCGATGAAGGCATTTGAGTGTAAGATCTCATCGTTGGAAATCGTGTTTGCCGACATGGGAACTTGGTACCATTTTTTGTGATCTTGCACACCTGACTTTATGTCATTCCCAAATTGAAACTATGGTAACGAGCCCTGTTTTGTGATCTTGTGAACTACCATTGGGTAGAGACACCCTTCTGTGTGATCTTGTGTGTCTTCCCCTAACTTATACTCTAATCACGACAGCAACCAAGGTTCGATAGTTGGTGTAAATGTGATAGGTAGGGTATTCCGCCTAGCTCAACTGCATTGCATTGTTGTTGAAAACAATTACATTACGCCCATGTGTTTTCAGATGATTTGATATGAAACTGCTTTATAATGGCTCTCAACTATATTTTGTAAGAATATTATGTTTTTTTTGATATCTCTGCATACCAGTACTTTTGTATTGACCCCCTTCCCTCCCAGATTTGGAGGCACAGTCTAGGGGTCCAGAAAATCAGTAAATTTCCTCAGATGGATTCATAGAGTCACTTGGTAAGCCTTCTATATTTTGGTAGGCCTGATATCTGGCAGTTTCATTTATTATTTATTACTTTTGGGTCTACTGGGGGCCTTGTCCTAGTTTTTAGGTAGATATTTATTTCAGTCATGTAGTAGAGATTTCACAGATATTATAGGGATGTTGTGTTGAGATTATGGGACATTATTCCCCATTATTGCTTTCGTATGATTCCTGACCATGTTTTCGTAATATTGTTTATCTTCCGTATTTTTTTATCATATGAATTATGTCCATGACTACTAGAAAGATAGGGGTGTTTCATGCCTTTATGGTTCGGTATACTCGTCACGGCTAGGGCCCTGGTTTGGGTTGTGACAATACAAGTGGTATAGGTTAGTCATATACTGACCAGCGTTGGTTGATGGGTTTGATTTGGTTTTTGGAATTGGAGTGATTTGCTTGGTATTAGTCGTATGGATACATAGGGGTTGCTGGTAACCTTACTTAATCTTAAACATGGTAACTAATGTGACCCAAACTTTGGAATTTGTCGTATGGGCACCTCAAACTCTCACGAACTGAAGGTCGCCCTAAAAACCCAATCTAATCATCTCAACATACCATAGAAGTCGCAGGTGATCCAACTCACAAATCATAATACTGGGAGTAATAACATATGTCAACATTATATTTATTATAACAACTAGACCCAAGTTCATAGTTTTTCACAACAAATCTATACAAGACCTATTTCAATAAAAGTATATGTTGGAACAAGCACCCGACTATAGCTAAATCAACTATTAAAGAGACTAAGTCTAAAGATAAGTACTATGAGATAAATGTCTTCTAGATGAAAGTAAGCTCACCCTTCAAGTCAATGCATGAACCACTTTTATCTATATGTCACTTCACGGGAAAAGAAGAAGATAATTCAACACCTACGTCACGTGGGAACGTAGCGTATGGAGACGGTAGCGGTTGGAACGATAGCATATAACTCAAGGATAAGTGATAAAATAACATCATCATTCAATATCAATTTAATATATCATATTTCATCTCATTCATACACTTATCTATACATATAGATATATTATATTATTATCAAGATTGATATCAAGGCTCATCATCATTCTCAAGAATTCATTCATTAGACATGAAATGGAGGTCTACCACCTCCCACACTCATTGATTCATTATTCTCAATATGATAAGGACTTAAACTACAATCACTTTATCATCATATACAATCACTTTATCATCAGATAAGGGACTTCACCCGTGTGCACACATTGATTAGCCAAGGACTTTAACCACTTTAACTATTATTCAAACAAGGGAATTTACCCATACACATTCATCATTCAACAAAGGACTTTAACCCCCCCACATTCATCTAGGCAAGGGACTTTAACCTCATGCTCTTTTGTTAGACAAGGGACTCGAACCCATACTATATGTGGACTTTACCTCAAGCCTCTTCATGAGGTAAGGTGCTTTGGCATCAAGAGCTCTTCTTATGCAACAAACTTTACCTTGTATTTTCATTGGAAGAGGGACTTTAAATCAAAGATAAATCATGAGAAAGGGACATTAACCTCAAGCCCTCACCACCATCAGTAGTTGACATTTAGGACTTTACCCTCTTGTGTATGCATCAATGTATATTCAACACATCACTTAGGGAGTTTAACCATTTATCCAATTCAATCACAATATAAGACCTGATGGTCCTTATGGAAGCCTTAATTACTCAACCATTTCAATAAGACAGTGCCTTCATTCTATTTATCACACAATTCATTTTATGGTCCTCAAGACATTCAAATATAACTACATTTTGATAGCATTATCATGCCAAACTTTAGTTCAATGCACCATTCAAGTTCCTTTTCATATTAAGGGACTTCAATATTTTTTTATTGGTTATTAGATTTATAAGGTTATCATCAAACTATAAATAGATTATAAAACCTTTAACAACATCATTACCAGCTATTTATATTTACTAGGACATTGCCCTAGCTTAATATATCATCATCATGAATATAATCATTTAACTTAGATATTTTCACAAACACCTTTTGTGAATACTTATAACAAGGTCATTTCATGGTAGATATCATCAATACTAGGATTAATCAAGACCTTTATGTTAACAACATACATCAATCATCTAGATATACATTCTACAATCAATAACATATATTAACACAGGTACTAACAAGAATCATCATTATTCATTATTAGGTAGCAAAACTCTTTTTCATTTGATTCAAAACAACTATGTATAGTTACTAATCCAAGTGTGAAATACATAGGTTTAAAGTTATTCAAAGATGGTAAGAGATACATTCATTATTTAAATTAAATCACTAATAAACTTGAACTCTTCCTCTTGCCACAAGATGAACACCTCTAAACCATAGCTTCCAATCTATTCCAAGAACCTTTTTGAGTTTTTAGAATGATTTAGTCTTGCAAATGAAGACTTGTAAGGCTAACATGAGTTATATATGTCTAGTAATTAGGGTTTTAGGCAAGGGAAATAACAAAAAGGTACTAGGTTAAATGCTATAAAGCACACACGTGCAGGGGTACAATTTCCCTTCACGGATCTTGTGGCAATTGTAACTTAAGGTACGAGTCATATGCTAAATCATACCCTAGTCTTCCCCTATGTAAACCACACTATTTCGGGTATTACTAGTCACCTTTAAGCCATATCCTTAGGGTATGAATTTTTACCTAACTCATATAGACCACCCATAACTAAAATAGTCCACTTTAAGTTAGGTTTCACTCTATATGGTTGGGCAGC
>NW_025831066.1:580557-590330 GCF_002878395.1 Capsicum annuum | reverse complement strand
GTCCTAGCGAGCATGAAAAGCCACATCTAGTAGAGTCTTGTGCATGGTGTGTAGCGCGCCACATTTTTGTACAAGAGGCTATGGGATCTTTTTAGGAACATTTTTTCTTCTTTAAGTGATCATTTCATGCGAGTGAGCTTGAGCTCAAGTTGATCCTTAGTGTAATCCACTTTTTTTATCCAATTACAAAGTTTTCCTCCGTACAGAGATTTTGCCCATGTGGTTGGTGATCAACCCCCATATCCAGTAGATCCTGAGAAAGAGAGTATGTCATATATAGAGTTCTAGGCAGCTTTTCAGGTGTTAGTCCAAGCTGTCACTAATGTTCAGGGGAACCGTCAGCCCCACCTCAGCAAGATAGGAGTTCCATCGCAGCCAGGGTTAGAAATTTCATGAAAATAAACCCGCTAGAATTTGTTGGCTCAGTAGTAGGTAAGAACCCGTAGCTTTATCTAGAGGAGGTGAAGAAGATCATCCAGATTATATATGTTTCTAAAGAGAGTGAGTGAGTAAGAGAGCTAAGATTGGTGGTCGTGGTTTCTCGTAGTCAGGGTCTCAAGGTGGTTGTAGTTTTTAGTATGGTTGGAGACATTTAGTCCCAGCTCCATCTTTAGTTAGTGTACCCGCACCTGTGTTTGGGGGTGGCAGATCTAGGGGACCACCAACCTTCAAATCCCAGAGTAGTGCTGGTGGTGTTCGTACCCATTTGAGTTGTGGAGAGTGTGGCAGGCACCACCAAGGTGTGTGTAGATCCGGTAGTGATGTATGCTTTAGATGTGGTGGGCCAGGCCATAGAATTCGAGAATGTAGATTGCTGACTCAAAAGGGTAGACTTCATGCGTTTCAGGCTCGCCTTGATTGGGAAAGATCCCCTGAAATCGACCCAGGTATGTTATGAGCCCTTTATCTTTATGACATGCATTGATAGATCCTTTGCCACTATTTTGAGCTTATATGTTATCATGAGTCATGCATGAGTTTGTGATTTTGATCAGTCAATCATGACCCAGTCTGTAGGTGCCCCACACACCGCCCCAGTATTTTAGCGAAGTGTGTTTAGAGGGACATAGAGTCCCAAGGTGGAGATACCCCAAAGTATTATAATGTTGCATGCCATTAGATTCATCCCAATGCGTGTTCATATTTTCTTTATGGAGTTAGCATCATTTGTCATTGCATTGCCAAGGCGTGCTTTCAAAAGTCAGCTTAGTTGGACATTCATGCATTAGATATGCACATTTAGTAGAAAGAGTTCATCTTATTAGTGTGTGTGAAATCGTGTATATATGAGATCATTCCAATCATGAGTCCATGCATCAGATATGCATATGTATTATGAGAATTCAGCTATAAGTATCATCAGTCGAGTATTCCATGCATCAGATATGCATGCGCAGTGTGAGAACTCTACATGTCAGTTGTTTCAGTTGTGTAGTCCTAATCTTAGATGTTTCCATTTTATGAGTAAGTTCTATTCATCCGTATTCTCAGTCTATCAAGTGACATTCGAGGACAAATATTCTTAAGGCGGAGATAATGTAATGCCCTGCAAAATCCTCTTCCAGTCTGAGCCTTAGAGTGTATTTTGGTAAAGTGAAATTTTGAGTCTAAATTTTCAGAAATATCCTCCCAAGTATGAAATACTTTGAATCATGTGGGAATCAATTTGAGCATAAATTAAGATCATAGAGGTCCCCTAACTTATGGACAATTTGAAAGCTTTTCGATCATTCAAGTTTTAGTGGCCATCAAAATTTGGGTCAACTTCAATCAACCATAACTCCTTGTATATATCGAATTAGAGGACCTACTATGTATCAAATAAAATCTCTTTGAATTATCTTTCCAACGATACCAATTTCTTCGAACGGCCCATCATATTTCTGATGACATTTCTGACAGCGTCATCAGCCTTAGGTAGAAACTCACAAAATCCACCCTTTTTGTGATGATAATTCATGACGGCCCGTCATGGGCCTGATGGCTTGTCACAGATGATGTCAGTAATATTTTTCCAGTAATTTGAGAATATTTTTGCAAGGGTATTTTTGTTTTTTTTGACCTTTTGGTAGACTCTATAAATATGGAAAACCTCTTCCAAATCCCTAATTTCATCATTTTTCTCTTCCAAATTCTCTCAAGGGAAAATAATGAGGGATTCATCCAGAACCTTAATCTTTCAAAAATCATCCATAAATTCTTCAAGATTTTTTCAAGAATCAAGTTCCTCATAGTGTGGTCTTTGAGAATTATTTATTACTAGTGCGGATAGAGTCTTAAGCATTAGAATTCATCCAATGTCATAGATTAAGGTATGTAGATATTGATTCTTGGGACCCTTTCATGCAAGAAGCTCAATAACTTTTTTTAAAACTAAATTTTTTTATATTTATGAGTTGTTAATGATTTGTATGAGTTTAAATTGATGTTTAATGTGTTGTTGAGTTTTGATTTATGTTTGCCTACAAAATTTATGAGCTTTGACCCAAGTATTGGAATTCATGTGATCTTTGTGATAGACCTTCTTGAAGTTGTTTTCTATATGATGTGTTCATGACTTTTTCGTGTAGAAATGGTTGAATAAGTGAAGCATGTCCCCCATAGGTTTGATAAAGATCTTAGGTGAAGCATAAGGTCCATTATAGTATGTTGAATAGGAAACCCAAATTGTGAGTTAGTTTGTGCTTAGTGTTTGATAAAATGCCCAAGTGAATGAATTATTCCATGGTAGTAGGAAATTCCCAAATAAGTGTAAAACCATACATGTCTAGTGTTTTATTGAAGGACCTTAGTGAATAAGTGGAGAGGTGATAGTTGTAAATTCCCCAATTATGTGCTCTTGATATGTGTTAAGCTTTTAATATATGCCAAGTGGTTAGCAAGTAGGCTATGACATGATAGTATGAAGTTTCCCCAAGCTATGTGATATCTTAACATGTGTCAAGATTGATATAGGTATGAAATAGCTAAGGTAAAACCTTGTTGAATGAAGTATAATTAGTAGTATGTTTTATCTACGTTAATATATGATTATGATTTCAAGAAGCCTAAAGTGACCCCTCGACAACTGTGAAAATGCTCTAATGATTATTATGATGCTTTAATGATTATGAAATGTTTTAACGATTGTGATGAGACATGAATGGTTGTGATAATGAATGAATGCTTGTGATAATTAATGAATGATGATGCTTTACTTTTATGTCATTAAGTCTGCGGGCATTTATACCCGATAATAGAGCTGTTGTCTAGAGCCCATTTCAGTTTATCAATAATTCCAGTCGAGCCATGATACTTAGAACTTAGTGAATTATAGAACTCTGTATCCTGAGACAAGTGCAGAACTTAAGAAAGCTCAGTAATCTCAATTATCTTTGTAATCTCTGTATCACTAGTAATCTAGACTCAGTCTTGTAATCAACTTATATCTAATAGTATTCAAGTGCTACAATTCTAATCTCAGAAATGATTTGAGTAATCTATTCAAGCTCTGTACAGTCAGCCATATACCCTGATTCGATATCTTTTCTATTATATACGGAATTAAGTATACTCAGTGTAACTCAGTCAGATCTTTTGAGAAATATGATCAGTATCAGATTCAGCTCAGTCTAAGTTCAGTTTAAGAATCAGATCAGTGTCTTGCAGTTGGGAGTAGGATTCAGCATCGAGCAAACCCAAGGATGGCAATTCACCTGATAGTAGAGGTTGTGATTCTTAGAAGCAATCTTTGCATTCTAGAACTGTGTAGCCAGCACAGGAAAATGAGTCACCTATTAAGAAAGCTTGACGTCCTGTTGATGGTCACCGCCAGAGATCCTGACCTTAGAGAAAACATAATGTCTTTCCCTGTGGCATGATATTAGCACCCTCCCAACCGGGGTTTGAGGTTGGACCCTACCTGTGGTAGGTTGGGGCATGTTGGTTAGATGACTTCTTCCTACAGATTCAGTTTCAGATTCAGTCTCAGTTTCAAAATCAATCTTTAAAAGTCAGGACTGTTAGATACAGTTATCTATCTTTATGAGGAACTAAGATAGTTTCATTGATTTATGGATCATCCTATCAGATAGGCTTGGTCTCATATACAGTTGTTTGATATCGTATTTAGAGATATATCACCAGACAAGCATGATCACAGTATCATATTTCTATTGAATATTCTTGTTTTCACATTCATATATAATCATATATCTTATCATTGATAAAGCTTTTAAAGTAATCAGTTAGAAAAGTTGATCTTAGTTTGAGACCATGTTAAGTATTCTTATTATCATATCTAGAGATCTCTCGTCAGAGAGGCGTGATCTCCATCACAGATTCTATTAAGTATTTATGTTGTCAGATTCGGACATGATCATACTTCTTATCTTTGAGAATCGCTCCAGAATAATCTGTTAGATAAGTTGATCTCTAATTTTATTAGTCGAAAATAGTAAGCTCAAAGTTCAGTCCTTGATGTATGGACATCCATATCCCCAGTTATCAGTATCAGATGAGCCAGTGATTCCGTATCTCAATTTTACTAGTGATTTCAGTCTTAAGTAAGGTGGTATCCAAGTTTCAGTATCTAGAGTAGCAATGATTGTGTTCATGTTCTGTTTATTCTTGTATGTGTTATCATGCAGCATCTTCATGATTAGTCAGTTAGATATTGCGCAGGCATGAGCCCTTGCATTATCCTACCCCATCTACATACTCGGTACATTCCTGTACTGACATATTTGCGCTATGGTATTTTATTTGACACCATAGGTTTGAGGCACAGGATCCATAGTTTCCTAATCAGTTCAGTCCCAGTCAACAGCAGTAGCTGTCAGTCCTCTTCTTTCGAGGATGAATCTCATTTTACAATTATTGCTCTATACTTTATTTATTTTTAGTTGATGGAGTTAGTTGGGGACCTTTCCCATCAACTCTACAGTTCAAACAGTTTAGAGGCTTTTCAGACGAATGTATTAGTATTCAGTTTTCTATTGTATGAGTATTTACAGATGTGTTGAACCTTATGGCTAGTTTGCACATTTATTTTAGATATTATGCAGTGTGCAGGGAAAGATATTAGTAAAGGGTTAGCTTGTGGTCCTTTGGAGTCATAAGCACCATGTGACATCTCGGGATGGGATCTTGGGGTGTTACAAACTTTGTATCATAGCTAAGGTTCAAGAGTGTCCTAGGGAGTCTAAAAAGTAGCATCTAGTAGTGTCTTGTGCATGGGGGTGTATTGCACCACATTTATGTACAAGAGGCTATGGGATGTTCTTAGGAGCAGTTCCTCTTCTTTTAGTGATCATTTCATGGGAGTGATCTGAGATTAAGTTGATCCTTAGTCTAATCCACTTCTTTCTTCAAATTACAGAGTATGCCTCCCTAGGGAGATTTTTTTCACGGGGTTGATGATCAACCCCCACAGCCAATAGATCTTAACAAAGAGTGTGTCATATATAGAGTTCTGGGAAGCTTTTCAGGCGCTAGCCAAAGATGTGACTAATGTTTAGAGGAACCGTTAGGCGGCAGCCCCACCTCAGCAAGATGGGAATTCCACAGCAGCTAGGGTTATAAATTTTATATAAATGAACCCACCAAAATTCTTTGGGTCATTAGTAGGTGAGAACCCACAACTTTATCTAGAGAAGGTAAAGAATATCACCCAGATTATGTATGTTCCTGAAGAGAGAGAGTGAGCAAGAGATCCAAGATAGGTAATCATGGTTTCTCACAATCAAGGTCTCAAGGTGGTAGTAGTTCTTAGTATGGTCAGAGATTTTTAGTCCCAGCTCCATCTTCAGCTAGTGTACTCGCACCTATTTTTTGGGGTGGCAGATCTGAAGGAGCACCAAGCTCTAAAGCCTAGAGTATTGCTAGTGGTTTTCGTACCCATTTGAGTTGTGGAGAGTGTGGCAGGAGCCACCAAGGTGTGTGTAGAGCTGGTAGTGATGTATGATTTGGGTGTGTTGAGCCAAGCCATAGAATGTGAGAGACATAGAGTACCAAAGGGGAGTCTATAGGTGCCCCACGCACTGCCCCAGTATTTTAGTGAAGTGTGTTTAGAGGGACATAGAGTACCAAAAGGGAGATACACTATAGTATTATAATGTTGCATGCCATTAGATTCATCCCGATGTGTGTTCATATTTTCTTTATAAAGTTAGCATTAGTTGTCATTGCATCGTCAGGACATGCTTTATAAACTCATCTTAGCCGAATATTCATGCATTAGATATGCACATTTAGTAGAAAGATTTCATCTTGTTAGTATGTGTTTAGTTATTTATTCATGAGATCATCCCATTAATTAGTCCATGCATTAGATATGCATGTGTAATATAAGAATTCAGCTATGAGTATCATCAGTCGAGTATTCCATGCATCAGATATGTATGCCTAGTGTGAGAACTCTATATGTCAGTCTTTCTAGTTGCGTAGTCCTGATCTGAGATGTTTCCATTTCTTGAGTAAGTTCTATTGATCTGTTTTCTCAATCTATCAAGCGACATTCAAGGACGAATGTTCTTAAAGGGGAGATAATGTAATGCCCCGCAAAATCCTCTTCCAGTCTGACACTTAGAGCGTCTTTTGGTAAAGCACAAATCTGAGTCCAAATATTTCAAAAATATCCTGCCAAGTATGAAATACTTTGAATCATGTGGGAATCAATTTGAGCATGAATTAAGATCATAGAGGTCCCCTAACTCATGGATGAGTTGAAAGCTTTCTTATCGTTCAAGTTTTAGTGACCGTCAAATTTTGGGTCAAAGTCAATCTACCATAACTCCTTGTTTATATCAAATTAGAGGACCTACGATATATCAAATGAAATCTTTTTGAATTATCAATCCAACGATACCAATTTGGTCCAAAATCAATATCAGAGCAAAGAGTTATGCTTATTTTACTCCAGCATGTTAAGCTGGGAAATGTGTGATGATATTTCTGATGGCGTCGTCAGCCTTAGGTCAAAACTCACAAAATCCACCATTTTTTTGTCGACAATTCATGACGGCTCGTCACGGGCCTAATGTCTTATCACAGATGTCGTCAACAATATTTTTCCAGCAATTTTAGAACATTTTTCCAAGGGTATTGTGTTTTTTTCCAACCTTTTGGAACCTCTATAAATATCGGAAACCTCTTTCTAAACCCTAATTTCATCATTTTCTCTTCCAAAATCTATCAAGGGAAAATAACTAGGGTTTCATCAAGAACCCTAATCTTCCAAAAATCATCCATGAATTCTTCAAGATTTCTTCAAGAATCAATTTCCTCATAGTGTGGGCTTCGAGAATTATTTATCACAAGTGTGGATAGAGTCTCAAGTGTTAGAATTCATCTAGTGCTTTGTTGAAGGACCTTAGTGAACAAGTTGAGAGGTGATAGTGTTAAATTCCCTAATTATGTGCTCTTGATATGTGTTAAGCTTTTAATATATGCCAAGTGGTTAGCAAGTAGGTTATGATGTGATTGTATGAAGTTTCCCAAAGCTATGTAATATCCAAACATGTGTCAAGATTGATATAGGTATGAAATAGCTAAGGTAAAACCTTGTTGAATAGAGTACGATTTAGTAGCATATTTCCCCTATGTTACAATATGATTATGATTCTGAGATGCCTAAAGTGACCCCTCAGCGACTGTGAAATTGCTTTAATGATTATGATGATGCTTTAATGATTATGATGATACTTTAATTATTATGAGATGTTTTAATGATTGTGATTAGACATGAATGATTATGATGATGAACGAATGCTTGTGATGATTAATGAATGATTATACTTTACTTTTATGTCATAGAGTCCTCGGGGCATTTATACCCGATAATAGATCGATTGTCTAGAGCCCATGTTAGTTTTATGATAATTCCAGTCGAGCCATGATTCTCAGAACTCAGTGAAGAATAGAACTCTTTATCCTCAGACAAGTGCAGAACTTAAGAAAGCTCAGTAATCTCAATTAACTCTGTAATCTCTGTATCGCTAGTAATCTAGGCTCAGTATATAATCAGCTGAGATTAAATAGTATTCAAGTGATGCAATTCTAATCTTAGAAGCGATTCGAGTTATTAATTCATGCTCTGTACCATATGTCAGATACCATGATTCGATATCTTTTTCGTTAGATATGAAACTAAGTATTCTCAGTGTAATTCAGCCAGATCTTTTGAGAAATATGATCAATATTAGATTCAATTCAGTCTAAGTATAGTCTAAGAATTAGATAAGTGTTTTTCAGTTGGGAGTAGGATTTAGCACTGAGCGAATCTAAGGATGGGAACTTACTTGCTAGTAGAGGTTGTGATTCTTAAAAGCAATATTTGCATTCCAGAACTGTGTAGCCAGTACAGGAAAAAGAGTAACCTATCAAGCAAGCTTGATGTCCTGTTGATGGTCACTGTTAGAGAGCCTGACCTTAGAGAAATGATAATGTCTTTACCTGTGGCACAGTATTGGCACCCTCCCAACTGGGGGTTGAGGTTGGACTCCACCTGTTGTAGGTTGAGGTATGTCGGTTAGATGACTACTTCCCATATTTTCAGTTTTAGATTCAGTCTCAGTTTCTGAATCAATCTTCAAAAGTTAGGACGGTTAGATATAACCATCTATCTTTATGAGGAACTCAGATAATTCCATTTATTTATGGACCATCCCGTCAGATAGGCTTGGTCTCATATATAGTTATTTGATATCATATTCTGAGATATGCCGCCAGACAGGATTGATCATAGTATCAGATTTCTATTGAATATTTTTTTCGTCAAATTCAGATATAATCATATTTATTATCATTGATAAAGCTTCCAAAGTAATTAGTTGGAAAAGTTAATCTCAGTCTCAAACCATGTTGAGTATTTTTATTATCATATCTAGAGATCTCCCATTAGAGAGGCGTGATCTCTATCTCAGATCTATTAAGTATTTGTGTTATCACATTCGGACATGATCATACTTCTTATTATTGAGAATCGCTCTGGAAGGATTTGTTCAAAAAGTTGATCTCTAATTCTGTCAATCGAAAATAGTAAGCTCAGAGTTTAGTCCTTAATATATGTATATCCAGATCCTTATTTATCAAATATCAGATGAGTCAGTGATTCCGTATCTCATTTTTAGTAGTGAGTTAAGTCTGCAGGAAGGTGGTATCCGAGTTTTAGTATCTACAATTGTGATGATTATGTTCATGTTCTGTGGATTAATATATGTGTTCTCATGCGGCATCTTCATTATTAGTCAGTTTAGATATTGTGCATGCATGAGCCCTTACATTTGCCTACCCCATCTACATACTCGATACATTCCTTTACTAACGTATTTGCACTATGGTATTTTATTTAACACCATAGGTTCAGAGGAACAGGATCTAGAGTATCCTCAGCAGTTCAGTCCCAGTCAGTAGCAGTAGCAGCGAGTCCTCTTCTTTTGAGGATGAATCTCAGGTTACTATTATTGCTTCAGACTTTGTTTACTTTTAGTTGACAGAGTTAGTTGGGGACCTGTCCCATCAAATCTATAGTTCAGACAGTTTATAGGCTTTTCAGACAGATGTATCAGTTTCAGTTTTCTATAGTATGAGTATTAGTAAATGTGTTGAACCTTATGGCTAGTTTCTGCATTTATTTTAGATATTATATAGTGTATAGGTATAGATATCAGTAAAGGGTTATCTTATGGTCCTTCGAGGTCATAACAACCGTGTGACATCTCGGGATGGGATCTCAGGGTGTTATAATACCACCCACAGAACTTAAGAAGTTGAAAGAGCAACTTAGAGATCTT
>NW_025831066.1:389252-577557 GCF_002878395.1 Capsicum annuum | reverse complement strand
ACAAGATCACAAAGCAGGTCTCCTAACCATAGTCCCAAATTGGGAATGACATAAAGTCAGGAATGTAAGATCACAAAGCAGGGTATCAAACCCCATGTAGACAAACACGGTTTCCAGCGATGAACGCTTACACTTAAATGCCTTCTTTGAGCATCCACCTATCTCATGAAAAATCAATCCATTCAAATTTTATCTGATTCAATCACATATCATATTCTGTAGGGTATCTTCATACCCAACTTTCAAGTCATCAATATCACATCATTCTTCTCATTCAACCATTGTATTCAACATGTTTCAACACAAATAACCCTCTTTTTTTAAGTGAAAATCATATCAATTCTCAAAATATTTCATGTCATGCTTTTCAAGAGGATTTCAAACAATTTACATCATATGAACATTTTAAAAAAATTCACATCAAGAGAGGTATTCCATATCATTCATGCTCTCAAGTTAACATCTTTTTGGAATACATGCATATACATATATCATATAGAAAATCACTTTGGGAGTAGGCCTAAAGGCCAAATCAATATCATAAAATGTTTAAAACATAATCATATTCATAATTTCAATATCCTCATTTGATAACATGAATTTTTTAAGCCTATGAGATTTTTGAGATAAACCTGCGTACCTCGATTACTAAGAATATTAGGTGCTTCTTGAAGCCTACGTTGAGAGGATTCTAAATATGCAATTAGTTTCTAAAATCCACGGTTGAATCTTAAGTTTCTTGGGTTTTTATTTTGAAACCCTAGAGAGAGTTTTTGAACAATTTTGATGAATGAAGGTGTATTTTGGGGTCTTTGGGAACTGAATTTCGTGTTTAGGGCTAAGTAAGGGTGGAAAAGAACCATTTTGCCCCAAAAATGGAGTGTTTAAGTCACCTAAAACCTTTACATAGGCGCCGCCTATGCTATCGCCTATGTTTACATAGGCACCACCTATGCTATCGCCTATTTTTACATAGGCACCGCCTATGGTTACATAGGCACCACCTACTACTTTGAAAGTCCATAACTTCTTGTTCGGGTGCTGGATTTTAGAAAAATTTGTATCGTTGGAAAGCTAACTCGAAGACCTATCATTTGAAACATAGTAGACTCTCTAATTGGACATATAAATAGAGTTATAGTCAGTGGAAGCTAACACAAATTATAACGTCTACTAAAACTTAATCGATTGAAATAGTATCAACTCATCCTTGAGTTGAAGGACCTCTATGGTCTAAATTCAAGCTTAAATGGATTCACATACTACACAAATAATTAACATACCATGTTGGCATAGGATTTATGGCTTCGGAATTATCAACGCATCGAAATCATTGTTTTGATTCTAGCCCAAAATACAGGGTGTTAAATTATCTCCCCCTTGGGATCATTCGTCCTCGAATGATGGGTAGGAACATATTGAAGCTTAGAGGTATGGAATAATGTGGAGATGACATGCATCTCTAAGAAAGAATGTATAGATCTAAAACATGACTATCAGACTGGAACTACTGATGTTGTAAATTCTTATACCAGACGTGCATATCTGAGGCATGTATTTGTTACTGAGTTGTTCTCATGAACACAGAACTGAATACACTGATAAGCTAAACCTTTTCTATTGAACATGCATTCTAATGCATGCATATCTGACTGAACTGTCGTATGAATGTATTACTGAATACGTAATGATAGCTGGTGCGAGGCTTGTAATAAGAATCTATGCATGCAGCTGAATGGGGTATCTCCCCCTTGGGACCCTATGCCCCTCTATGAATGCTCAATTCACTAAGATACTCGAAAAAATTAGGCGATACACAGGGCACCTACGAATTGAATCATAACTAAACATCAGGAATCCACATTTAATGCATGATGCATGAACTGGGCTATACTCGTAACTACTGGTATACTCTATCTTGGAATAGTAGCATGTCTGAGATTTCGAGTAGCATGAATAAATGAAAAGACGAGAAAACAAGCCATGCGAATTTGCTTGGTAAACTGACTTACTGACTATACGAACTGAATTATGCTAGACCTTCATACTTAACTGGAGTATTCTCTTCAACACTCTCGCTAAGAAAGTTCTAGCAGTAATAGGGAGCCATGAATCTTGGGTATGGATTACACGAGACACCCACAAAGGAATCATCACAATGACACCACTCTGTAGTCTGGAATATAGATTTATAAATCCTAAATTAGAATAGAATTACCAGACCTTTGGCAATACAACTTCTTACTTTTAAGCTTATCACACTTATCTAATATCCCATAACTATACTATTCCTAGAAATATCATATTCATTAAATTCATCTTACAATTCTCATATGAGCATTGACAAATCTTTCTACTAATGTCGAAAATAACTTATTCCCTTTACTGTGATCAAGCCTAACTCTAAGTCACAAAAAAATACAAGGGATAGAAAATTGATGCATAATATACTTATTATTCTGTATAAATAAAAATCTAAGTAAAATACTTCCTCTATGAACTACCATACCGTCCACACACGCTGCTAACTACCACATTAGTTTATTACTATAAAGGGGTAAATCATCCTCAAATGTCAGTTATTCAACTGAAATATTCATTTAAATGAAATCACCCTCACTCTGAATTCTAACTTTGTGACTTTACATGACCAACTTCTTGGTCCAATATCACTACTAATAGGTCATGAAAATAACACTTTAACTTTTACTACTATTTGGGTGGAAATATAGTTCCAACATTCTGCTATACATTGTCCACATCTATGACAAGATTTTGAGAGTAACTAGATATACTTAATACCTTAAGCTGAAATGCAGGATTCCATCAGGATCAATATTTATTTCAGAATCAACATATATTGATGCACTAAAAGACTCCTATCGAGTCTTTGAACACAATTTTTAAAATCTTATAGGACTCAAACGGAAAGGACTATATCATATAGATTTAAAACTTTTTGCACTTGAATCAGCCTAATAATGGGACATGTCTGAGAACATCAGAGTAAGGAAAGAATTTGGAATGACTTTACTTTCATATAGGCAACACCATAGCACGAATTAGAGCATGAAAGGGGAACATTTCGACTCTATTACATAGACTAGAACATGAAGAAAGAGAAATATTCCTAAATACCTAGTATCCTCCTGCTTATAAGTATAGCGTGCTACATACCCATAAACAAGACTCTACCCGATGTGATTTTGCAAATACCTAGGGACCATGAACCATACTTTGATACCAAGTTTGTCATGACCCGAATCATGGCCCTGGCCGTGATGAGTATTCCAAAACAACAAGGCCCAAAACACCCCTTATCTATCTGATAATCATTCACATGACTTATATGAAAAAGAAATTCGGAAGATACACTATATAACGAAAACATGGTCAAGAATCTTATGAAAACCATAATGGGAAATAATGTCCCACAATCTCAATCAACATCTCTATAACATCTTCGAAATCTCTACTACATGACTGATACAAATATCTATCTGAAAACTGGGACAAGACCCCCAGTAGAACCAAAACTAATAACTGATAAATGAAACTAGCAGATATCAGGCCTTCCGAAATATAGAAGGCTCACCAAGTGACTCTACAAATCTTCCAGAGAAAATATACTAATTTTTTGGACCCCTAGACTATGCCTCCAAACCTGGGAGGGAAAGAGGTCAATACAAAAGTACTGGTACGTAAAGATATAAAAAAAAACATAATATTTTCATAAAATATAGTTGAGAGCCATTATAAAGAAATTTCATATCAAATCACTTAAAAACACATAGGCGTAATGTAATTATTTTCAACAACAATTCAATGCAGCTGAGCTAGGTGGAATACCCTACATATCATATTTACACCAACTATCAAACCTCGGTTGCTTCCGAGATTAGAGTATAAGTGAAGGGAAGACACACAAGATCATACATTAGGGTGTCTCGACCCAGTGATAGTGCACAAGATGACAAAGCAGACCTTCTAGCCATAGTCCCAACATGGGAATGCCATAAAGTCAGGTACGCAAGATCACAAAGTAGGGTACCAAATTCCCATATTAGGAAACACAATTTCCAGCGATGATTCCTTACACTCAAATGCCTTCTTCGGGTATCCACCTATCTCACGAAAAATTGATGCATTCAAATTTCATCTGATTCAATCACATATCATATTCTATAGCGTATCATCATACCCGACTTTTAAGCCATCAGTATCACATCATTCTTATCATTCAACCATTGTATTCAACATGTTTCAACACAAATAGCCCTCTCATTTTCAAGTCAAATTCATATTAATTCTCAAAATATTTCATGTCATTCTTTTCAAGATGTTTTCAAACAATTTATATCATATGAGCATTTAAACAAATTCACATCAAGAGAGGGATCTCATATTATTCATTCTCTCAAGTTAATATCTTTTTGGAATACATGCATATACATATATCATAAAGCAAATCACTTAGGGAGTAGGCCTAAGTGACAAATTAATATCATAAAACGTTTAAAACATAATCATATTCATAATGTCAAAACCCCCATTTAAAAACATAAATTTGTAAAGCCCATGAGATTTTTGAGATAACCTCACGTACCTCAATTACTACGAATATTAGGTGCTTCTTGAATCCTACGTTGAGAGGATTCCAAATGAGTTGAATCTTGAGTTGCTTGGGTCTTCATTTGGAAACCTTACAGAGAGTTCTTGAACAATTTTGATGAATGAAGGTGTATTTTGGGGTCTTTGGGAATTGAATTTCGTGTTTAGGGCTAAGTAAAGGTGGAAAAAAACCATTTTGCCCCAAAAACAGAGTGTTTAAGTTACCTAAAACCTATACATAGGCGCTGTTTATTCTATCGCCTATGTTTCCATAGGCGCTGCCTACTACTTTGAAAGGCCATAACTTCTTGCTCGGGTGCTGGATTTTAGCAAAATTTGTATCATTGGAAAGATAACTAAACACCTATCATTTAAAATGTAGTAGGCTCTCTAATGGGACATATACAAAGAGTTATAGTTGATGGAAGCTGATATAAGTTACAATGACCACTAAAACTTAATCGATGGAAATAGTTTCAACTCGTCCTTGAGTTGAAGGACCTCTATGGTCTAAATTCAAGCTTGAATGGATTCACATACTACACAAATAATTAACATTCCATATTGGCATAGGATTAATGTCTTTGGGATTATCAACGCATTAAAATCATAGTTGTTATTCTTGTTCGAAATGTGGGGTATTACATATAGCCTTGGGTATGAGTAGTGGGTACCACTCATATTAGAGGATACGAGTGGTATGGATAGTTGTACCCACCTAATGGGATTTTTAGGAGTTTATGTTAGGGCAATCTGGACATTTCCCCACTTAACCTAGTAAGGCCCCATGACTTATATTCCTATTAGGAGGTTATTCTCCAAATTTTTGTATTCATTAACACTTAGAAACATCTCTTAAATAGTTTACAATTCTCTCTAAGGCTTTTTGGTAAAGGATGACTAGGATTTCATCTTGAGGATTAATTTGGGGCTCTTGTTGGTGATTTCTCTCCATCATCTTCTTGGTTTAAGGCATGTTCTCTTCCCTCATTATTAGTTCCAACAAATGTCCTGATTTTATACAATATTTTATGATTTAATTATTCGATAGCTTTGGGTTTGGAAACATAGTTTGGGGGTTTTTGTTATAAATATTTGTTTATGGTTTTCCCATGTTTTAGTTATGTTTTTACATGATTTATTGGTGATTTGAATAATTTGATTGCATGGGAATGGTTATTGTTAATTGAAATTGTTTTTGGAAATACTATGACCCCAATGTGTTTGATAAAATACTTATAACAATGTTTTCACTATAATATTGGATTCTCCATGGAACTTATGCATGGTTTAAACTTGGTAATTGAACCCTAAATGGCTAAATGGTTTGGAATAGCCAAAATGGGATGATTTTGGGTTTAAAAATCATTCTTGTGGGGTACAAGGGAATCCCACAAGTAAATATGGTTATTGAACAACTTATGGGGTTTATGGGATTCCCCCAAGCTAATGATAGAATACTTATAGGTTACATGGACTCCTCTAAGATAACTCAAAAATATGATCTATGGGTACATGGGACTCCATTTATCTCCAATAAGATTAGCTACGGACAACACTTGCAAGTTATAGTCAGTTTGACAATACCACTATTAACATCCTTATTTAATAATAATGGAATAATAGTCTGGTTGGAAAATTGTTATAATTGGAAAATAATCTCAGGGTCTGATAGCAAAACATGAATGTAGGAGTTCAATGAATGACCACTAGAAACTCATGTTTACCGACATGAGGGGTAGGGCATGGCAACCCTTTTATGATATTATGAGGTACAAAGGAATCATCTAAGTATATTGTACATATGTATCATAAAGCGTGAGGGTACTTGGGAATCTTTTTCTCTTATGGTTTCTCCATTTCCTGTGACTACACGCATCGAGGCCTATTCAAGGGGTTTCACTATGTCAATATATCCCGTGGGTGGTTAAGGACGGTTAAGATACATATACCCAGGTTAATGGTTTCAAATACATGCTAAACCCAGTTCCCTTTCTAGACATAGTTAACTATATATATATATGTACGGTTTTATACATATGGATGGTTTACTTAGTTTTATTAAATGGTAATATTTTATCCTTAACCTGAGTTCAGCTAGGATTCACTCGCTAACTCATCTTCGAGCGGTTGTATCCCCATGTAATATAGGAATCGATTGTTCTACTCCTCTTTCATAGTATTTGGACATTTAGGGTAAGATTTTGGATTGAATTGGTGAGCTTTCATCTTTCTAGAAGGCTCTATTTCATGGAAGTTATTTCATAATTCAGTTTATTTATGGAAATTGGTTTTGGCTATGGTTGGGGGCATGTCCTAACCAGATTTTAGTATTCTTTTAGTTTGAGGATTTTGTCGAACTACTATGGGTTGGTAAGGGTGGGATCAGTATTGGTGTTGGCCATAGTATTGATATTGGTATTGGGGCTAACGCCGGTTGATAGGAGTTTTTGTTGTTCCATCATTTTATGTTATGTCATCGAACTTGGTTTGGTTATTATATGGTTGATCGGTTTATGGTTATGGTTTGGTTGGTTTGACTATTAGTTGGGTTTGGACGGTTTGAATTGGTTGGGCCGATCTCGTTTATAGACCTATCCCAGAGTCTTGATATGGATTATTACACTATCTTGTTATATGTTCGAAATTCAACCAACTCAAGGTAGGTGGTAGGAGGTTTGGTTGGGTAACGGGGGTGGTCTCTGGTCCAGATCGAACTTAGGATGCCCATTAGACAAAGACTCGGGTAGGGTCGGGTCACTGTAGGAGACCCACACCTCCTACAATAAAGGGCCTCAAAATAAGCCATCCTAATACTAGAGTAAAAACTATTAGCATACGTAAACTCTATGAGAGACAAGTGGTTAACCCTACCACCACCAAAATCGAGCACATAAGACTTTAGTATATATTCCAAAGTATGAATCATTCTCTCTGCTTGACCATCCTTTTGAGGATGAAAAGTTGTGCTGAGGTTCCCTTTAGTTCCCCAACCTCTTTGGAATTAGCACAATAGTTAGGTGAGAAATGCATACCGTGGTCAGACATAATAGAGACAGGCACACCATGCAACTTGACGATCTTCTAAATTAAGATTTAGCATAATCCTCTGCATATTAATTAGTCTTCCCTATTAGAAAATGAGAGGACTTGGTCATACTATCCATGATGAAACAAAGCCAATCAAACTGATGGAGAGATTGCGAAAGTCTGGTGATGAAATCCATATTGATCATTTCCCACTTCCATGCAGGCAGCTCGATCTCTTGAGATGAATTGCTATGCCTCAAGTGTTCAACCTTCACTAGTTGACACACCATGCACTTCGCCAATAAATTCGCCGTAACTCTCTTCATGTTATTCCACCAATAAATCTCTGTCAACTCATGATACATTTTCACCAAACCATGATGAACAGTGTACCTTGACTCATGAGCATCAACCAAAATCCATTCGTGCAGACCAATGATATCGGGAACACATAATCTCCCTTGGTACCTCAAGATACAATCACTACTAATCTTGAAAGACAAAACTTTTTGTTGACCCACGTAATCCTTAAAATGCATCAAGACAAGATCAAAAACTTGCTTGTTATTCACCTCAACACCAAGAGATGATTGCACTAACTCTTGAACAATCACACCTCCGTCCTTAGAATCTAAAAAAAAACTCCAAGATTATCCAACCAGTGAATAACCTCACCATACTTTGCTTCTCCTCCTATCTATGAGATAAGCTTCCTATGCACAACCTGAATAGAGCAACAAAATCCACATTAGCTTTACCTTGATGATAATAAGGAATCATATCATACTCCTTGAGCAACTCAAGCTATCCTATCTGCCTAAGATTCAACTTTTTCTGGGTGACTAGATACTGCAAACTCTTATGGTCTTATAAGACGTCAACATGAACCCCGTACAGGTAATAGCACTAAATCTTTAAAGTGAAGACTACCGCCAACAACTACAAATAATGAGTTAGATAGTTCTTCTTATGCAACTTCAATTTCCTAGAAGGATAGGCCACAACCTTGCCCCACTGCATCAATACATAATCCATTCACAGATAGGACGCATCAAAAAAAACAACATAACCATCCATATCATTGGGTAGGGTCAAAAAAGGAGTAAAAGCCAGATTATCATTCAACTTCTCAAAGATACCATCATAAGCATCTGACCATAGGAACTTTACCTTTTTCTGAGTTAGTCTAGTCAATGGAGTAGCAATCGAAGAGAAACTTTCCATAAACCTCCTATAATACAGACTAAACCTAAGAAGTTTTTAATATCAATTGGAGTTGTGGGTCTAGGCCACTTCATAACCACCAAAAATTTTTGTGGATCCTACATGATCCCTTCACTAGAAATAACATAACCCAAGAAGGTAACAACATTCAACCAGAAATTGCACTTTGAAAATTTAGCCTACAAGTGCTGATCTCTAAGGGTCTGGAACACTATATAGAGGTTATCAACAAGATCTGTCTCGCTCTTAGAATATACCAAGATGTCATCAATGAACACAACAAAAAATAATTCCAAAAACTGACGGAAAACCCAGTTCATAAGATTCATGAATGTCACTGGAGCGTTAGTCAAACCAAAGGACATCACTAAAAACTTGAAATGACCATATCTAATACAAAAAATAATCTTAGTTATTTCCACCTCCCTAATCTTCTACTGATGATAACTTGATTAAAGACCAATCTTAGAAAAGTACTTAGCACCCTAAACTTGGTCAATAAAGCATCAATCCTTGGAAGAGGGTACTTATTCTTTAATGTCACCTAACTTAACTCATGGTAATCTATACACATTCGAAGAGATCCATTATTCTTATGCACAAAAAGCACAGGAGCGTCATACGGGGAAACACTCAGATGAATAAAACCTTTATCCAAAAGATCTTTTAACTGCTCTATATGTTCATTCAAGTCAGTTGGATCCATTCTATAAGGAATGATAGAGATAGGATGGGTATCCACCAAAAGATCAATCCTAAATGTTGTTTCTCTATTTGGAGAAACACCAGGAAGATAATCAGGAAATACCTAAGAAAATTCACTGACTATCGGGATAAATTGCAATGAAGGACCGTCCGAGTTAGAATCTTTAACATAAACTAAGGGACCAAGAAACCCCTTGGAAATCAATTTCCAAGCTCTTAGATAAGAAGCAAACATTCCATTAAGCACTAAGGAAAACCCTTCCTACTCAATCACCGGATCATTCAAGAATTAGAAAATGACCCTTTGGGTCCTGCAATTAAGACATGCACAGCACAAATGAAGCCAATCCATCCCCAAGATTATATTAAAATCTAATGGCTCCAATACTATCAAATACACCAACATCTCTCAACCACAGATAGATACCATAAAACCATATAAACTCTCCTAGCCATAATAGAGTAACCTACTGGGGTAGACTAAAGCATTAGGAATACACTCAGGACCAAAACCAAAATAAAAAGTTATATAAGGGGTCACATAAGAAAGGGTAGACCTAGGATCTAGAATACAATAGACATCATGAGAGAATTTTTAGTATACCAGTAACAACATTCGGAGATGTCTCAAAGTCTTGATAGGTGGAAACATCATACAGATGATTTTGACCAGTGCTAGAGTCAAAGGTAGCACCCTTTGGTCCACGGGCTGAAGAAGTAGAAATCGGGACCTTATAAGCCCTAGTAGCAACATCACCTGAAGAATAGTTTCTCTAAATATGGCAAGGCAGACAACATCTAAAACCCTTGTTTCTCCATTTATCATAAAAACCATGGTACAACTGACCATAAAATCTACAAGGAGGATACGATGAATCTAACTAGGACCCACTGGCTTGAGATTGGGCATCTTGTTCCTTAAATCCATTGTTTCTCTAAAAGAAGAGATCACCAAAAAACATAGGATATAGACCACTAGCTATAGAATAAGAACAAGAATTTCCCCATATTTTCTTAGACTATTGTCTGGTATCTCTACCACCATTCTATTGTCCTATATTGTACTAAAAATACCTAGAACATTTACTTTGCCTCTCCCCTATTTCTTCTTGCTTATTCTTTACATATTTAATCTACTTTATATACACACAAAGCCTAGAGGTATCCATGTTACTATTCAACAAGGAGACCTTGCACTCTAGCACCAAGTCCAGAGAGAAGCCCAAAGCAAAATTTCGTATCTTAAACTTCATGCTTGACACTAGCTCAGCAACATAAAGGAACAACTGATGAAATTTTAAGGTAGACTCATTCACATATATCTTACCTTATTTTAAATTCAAAAACTCCTTAACTAACCTCCCTCAACTCTCAAGGAAAGAAATAATCCAAGAAGTTACCATAAAACTCATTCTATAGTGCCAATTCCCTATCATAACCCCTATACTAATCCCACTCCTCATACCACTAATATGCTACATCCTTTAACTGATATATGGAAAATACTATGTCCTCAGAGTTGGAACCATGCATAACTCAAAATATCTTCTCCATATCATTTATAAACCCTTAACGATCCTCCTCAACCTTAAGTCCAATAAAGGTCTGAGGATTGAGCTTCATGAACTGCCCAACAAGAGTAACCTCAAAAGATCTCACAACAGTACCAAAACTACCTGACTAACATGACTGGGATATCACTAATTGGGTCAATAAGTGAATAGAATGATGAAACTCAACATTAGAAAGGTCTTCTTGGAGCAGTGGAGCATAATCATCATCAACCTGAAGAGATAAAAAAGGATTGGTAGGGACCGGTGGAACTCCACGAAGGGGAAATACAATCAGAAGCTATAGCCCTAGACCGGAGATATACTCCATTAGTAAGAGGAGTTCCATCCATAGAGTCATTAGGTGGGAAAAAGGAGGTTGTATGAGCATCAAATACTTGGGAGGCTTGATATGAAATGTGAGCAAATGGAGTTAGAAGATATTTCAACACCCTAGAATCTACAACTTAAAATTAGAAAAAATGAAAAAAAAAAACATTCCTAAATGTCTCATAGCCTCTCCCTCATAAGTGCGGTATACTATACACCCATAAAAGAGACTCTACTTGACATAAATTTGTCGTAAACCAATGAAACCAAACCATGGCTCTGATACTAACTTTGTCATGACCCAAACTTGGGCTTGGCTATGATGAGTATCTCAAGTCTACAGAGGATTGAAGATGACCCTTTTTTCCTAGATAAATAAAACGTATCTCACCTTAGCAGCAGATGAATTTTGAACATATAAAATGATAGAAACTAATAAGATCAAAGACATCTACGAGTGTCAATATAAATAACCAATTGATAGTAATATCAACAAAACTTCTACAAATCCAAAAACAATTTAAGTCGGTACATGTCACTGATGATTACCGAAAAGAGTATAAAAAGAAAATAGTCTATGATATACTAAATCAAGAAATAAAGAGCCTTTCGAAAGAAGGAGGCTGACCATATTAAGTTGGCCTGCAAACAACTATGAGATCATCTATCACTGCACAAGAAAAGTAGAAGTGCCTTTGGACCCTACATTGCATGAGGATATACTATCCAGGGATAGATAGTGTGATAAGCTCTAGCATGTAACTTGAGATAAGTATAAAATAGTGTCAGCCAAAAGTTTAAATTCAAACTTATTATATATGTTCACATTCATGCATAAATATACATAATAGATGTTGTGTTAGGGAACAAGGTTTAACATGATAGTAAAATATTATCCTGGACTATGTAGTTCAACCATCATAAATTGGCACCCATAAGCTATATGGGTTCATCTCCTTTTACTTAAAGGGCCCTATTTCATGTTAGCCATATACATTGGAGGTATCAAGGAAGACAAATAAATTTCCCAACCCTACGTCAATCCTATATATAAAATATATCAATGGTGTGAACAATGCACATGGTCATCAAGATCAACCCTTACATCAGCAAACGTGAGTTTCCAGTATAAGTCATTCGAGACCCACAATCTGAAAATTGTAAGCCAAGTTCATTGGGGTATGAGTAGTAGGGTATACAATCCGTGAGAAATTAGTCTTGGAACATCTACATTAAACATATTGGACATAAATTCATGATACATCTTGATGCATTTTAGGCAAATAAAATTGCACCTCTAGGATTCCAGGGTGTAGGATATTAAAAAATAACCCATCAACGAACCATCAAATGCCTCCCTAAAAAATATGTATTTCCCCAAGACTACTCCCTGGACGTCACATAGTGCTTAGGACTATAAATGATCCCAAGCTAATCTATGATACTGGCATATTTCATGAGAAACTGAATAAAATACATAAATCTTTAAAATAAATGGAAGAGATGTCTTTAGCTGAACTTGTTCAATACCATAGTGTTTAAAAATTTACAACACTAGTTATACATAAAGTAATTAAAATTCAATACATCAGGTCTGACTTACTATCTGCAAAGTCTAAACTAATACTGACTATTTGTAGCTGCGACATGACCCCTCATCTATTCCTAATCAATACAAATGAGTACAAATAAAACACCAAATCTACAAACTAACTAGATTCCTCGAATAAAGAGAACTCATCACCTGCTGGTTGGAAGCTATGAACTGCATAACCGTGATATTGTGGGATATAACTGGTACCTATATTATGAAATAATGTAGCCACAAAAACATATATATGGCCAGTACTTTTAGATTGTACTGAGTAAAGGGGTGAATATAATAAGTTAAACTGAATCTGAATGTATTTTTGAATCGTACATGCTATGTAAATATACTCACCAAGATATTTAAATAAACTATAAGTTAAAATATCATAAAATGTGAATAAGAAAGCATAACTGATAATCTAGAATAGTCATTACACTTAGTTTTTGCAATTTCCTTTTCGGTGGGAGATTCTCATAAACTGATATAAACCATGTGACCAACATGGAGTTTGATGACTCAATAACCCATCGAAAGGGAACAATGACTCAATACTCATCGAAAGGGGCCTAATATACATTGCTAAGATATAAAGGCTAACTACTGTGATCACCTAAACATGTTTTATTGGAAAAGAAGAATAATGTAAATGACATGCCTGTTAGGACAAGCTACATGTAGATTTGGACAAGATGAAACAACCTACGGTCACACATAGTTTATAGGAAATAGGATATGCTAAACCCACATTCCCCTCTCAGTGCTAGATACTACTCCCAAAACTCATACTATTGCTCGTACTCTATCTTTAAGTTTCACATAAAAAATAAGCATATGAGTTGTTGAGTTTGAAAACACAATTGGATTTTGTTTCTATCTCAAAATATTGATTTCTTATGTGAATTTCATGGTTTATCTAAAATCTCATATCAAAACTAAAACTCTGATTATACTGCAATGCTTCTGAAAATCAAACTAGTAAACTTGAACTTCTTGTATACTGAATACTCAATTATCAAATTGAAATATTTTCCCAACACATGGAAACTTCAAATCAAAATGTCATAACTCAAATTTAATATTGAATGCTTAAATAGAAATCTTTTATCAACTGATGGAAACTTTATATCAAAATGTCATAGCTCAAATTTAATACTAAATACTCAAATTGAAATCTCTTGCCAACTCATGAAAACTTCATGTCAAATTGTCAGAACACAATACTCAAGATCACTTTAGTAGATAAAGCTTAAATAAGCATGATAATATATTTAAAATAATGTTTAACTCATCATAAAATATCATAAACTCAAGCACAAAAAAATAGGTATGAACTCAAGTTATGAAAATCTCAACTTTTATGCGCAAAGATGAAAGGTATCCTTGTTCCAGTCCAACATACCTAGACTTAGTGAATTTCTTAAGAGAAACTCAAATTTGGACCTTGCAAGCTTGAATTTTGGTGAAAACTCTTCTTTTGTGTTCTTGATGGTTTTTGGGAGGAGGTGGATTGGACAATTTGAGTTATGAGGGTAGAAATTATGTTTTATATGATTTGAAAGTAGTTTGATAGGTACAAGACCAAAAATCCCTCGACCCCAAACTAAAACAATAAAACTCGTATTTCTATGCCCTTGGGTGTGGAATGCCCTTATCGTGCCACTCCAAGGGCATGGAACACCATTATCGCAGCATGCCCAGAGTTTGTCACACACTTATCATAGGCCCTCACTGATTTAAGGTCCCGAAATAACCCTAAGCACATTTTAAATGTCAAAAACACTTCTTGATTGTCCCGTTATCATCCATTATAATAATTCAACTTAAAAATCACCACTAAACACGAAGAAGGTATAAAAGTGAAATCATAGAAATTTTGGGGTCTAAAAAAATAACTCTCTCCTATATAACATAGGCACACACAATAAATTTTCTTTAAACAAGAACTCTAAAAACATGGAGTGGGGGTAGAAGTTCTATCGCTAAACCATCTTTCCTTATCCTTATCGTCATAATCCCTACATGTTGTAGAAAAAATGGGGTTCTTAAGATATAATGTCTTCAAGTAATCTAAGACAATAAATTTAGATGACAAGGTACTAACCAATACATGTTTTCTAGAAAAGCCATCAACTACCACAACCTCTTTCCCCTTTCGTTATGGAATTACGCAGAGAAAGGTTTCTAGGAATTCAATCCACATGGCATGCCATTTTTCAGCTTATCTTAGGTTTGAATCTATTTAAAAAAATTTATGGTTGGTTTGAATTATGAACTATTTAGGCCAGAAGCAGTATTGTAAACTACCAAATGGTCAAATTACATCATACCACTCAAGGTCATAGATGGAATAATTAAATGTAGAACCCTTTAGTTTTTTAGTAAATTAGGAAATGGGATTTTTAGGTAGAATAAAGACGGCTCTAATGCCTACTTTACAAGAATCACATTACGTCTCAAACATTTTATCAAAACTAGGCAAGTCAAATAATGGAGCATAGCTAAGTATGGATTTCAAAGTCCATGGCTAGCTTATAACCTTATTTAAAATGGTATATCCTTTTGTATTACCTTTGTTAGGGGAGAGGAAATGGTGCTAAATATTTTGACACACTACATATACAAACTAGCCAACCCAAGGAAGCTTCATACTTCTCCTATAGATTTTGGAGTTGTCTAACTATTGATAGTGTCTATCTAAGATCCATCCACCTCAACTCCTTTTAAGTTTAAAATAAATCCTAAGATTATAATTTTAGTCATACAAAAAGAGAATTCTCAAGGGTGGCATGGAACTTTTCTCTCCTAACAACCTCAAAAATACTTTTTAAATGTAAAACATGCTCTTCAAGGAATTTCCTATAAATAAGATTATTATAATTTCCTATAAACAAGATTATTATCAAAGTATACTACCACATAATTCTTCATGGAGGGTTTTATAACGTGGTTCATCAACCTTATAAAGTCACTAGGATTATTGGTGAGCCCAAGAACCTCAACCATCTACTCATATAAACTATATTTCGTATTTAATGTGGCTTTCAACTCATCATGGGAGTTTATACAAATTTATGGTGCCCATTCATAAAATCTATCTTATAAAACAAACACTAAGCATGAGTTCATAAAGCATATCATAAATTTAGGAATAGGATGGTTATACTTTACTATTATTCTGATGATTTCTCATAAACTAATACAAATGCACCGCATCCAATCTTTCTTTAGCATAAATAATACTGGAACTGCACATAGAATCATGTTGTCCTTGATGTATCCCCTATTGTGGAGTTCCTCAACTTACCTTTGGAGATTCTTTGTGTCCATTGGATTAGTTTTATAGGCTAATTTGTTTGTCAATAAAGAGTCTGGAACAATGTCAATTTGTAGTTCAACTCCCTGTAGTGGGGTTAACCCTCATACGTGCTTCTTTGGAAAGACATCATCAAAAACCCACAAAATAAAATAAAAAATGCTGAATAAGAGAACGAGAATATTCATTTTGAATGGGATATGCAAGGAGAAACATGGCCGAATCCATGTCAAATTTCTCAAATAGCTCGTTGTATCATATCAGCATAACCATTTGCCTATTTGATTTCAAATTCCACCTTTCATCTCCATCATTTTTATCACTTTGTTTGTGTTTCTCTCATCCTCTCTTATCACCTTTATATTTCATCTCTCTAGTCTTTTGGTACACCATATTTACTTGTGTTGGATAAATGGGATAAAGAACAAACTTACAATTATTCAATTTGAGTGCGTACCTATTGGTCCTTCAATCATATATGGTTGAATGATCATATTGTTATGGTATCCTAAGAAAAATATGAAAAATTTACATAGGAACCACATCACACATCACCTCATCATGGAAATTCCTACTTTTATATTGAATCACCACTTGTTTATACACTTTCAGTTATCTAGACTCACTTAACTATTAGAGCTTGTACGGTGTGGAATAATTTGTTGTGGGTAGTTTTAAGGATTCCAAAATTTTGATTCTAGAAATATTAGGACAACCCCCACAATCTATGACCAATGATCAAACTTGTTCATCGATGAGGCACTTGGAATAGAAGAGATTCTCCTTTTGGGTTATATCTTCCAAGACTTTACTAATTATCAATTCCCTTACTGCTAATTTAAGATTTATAGTTTCTGTTATGGCCAAACATCTTAATGGGTAGCTTTCCATATCATTCCATGAAGCAATTAAATATCCCCAAGGTCCTCTTCATTCTCAAAGGCATTATCCTCTTAGTTCATACCCTCACTACTCTCTTTTTGCTCTACCTATTCCCCAATATAGTAGGCCTTACCTTTTTTTAGGATGAGATTTGGTCAGTTAGGGAATTAATTAACTTTTTGATACCAACCTTGGCATATAAAAAATTTTAAACCATTAAAATTGTAGTTTGGGTATTTTTTACCTTTATTTTTTGGTGGAAACTTCAAATTGGATTTTCTCAAAGGGATTTTTTTTCATAGGGCTTGTTGACTTTCTTATATTTTTTCCACTCAAATAAAGTTTGAGCTATCTCCTTGGGTTTTACCCTAGAAATAATAGATGAATAACTCTTTAGCTCAAAAATTATCCTTTCTTTGTTGCTCTTCTCAACTTCAATGCCCATTAAAAAGATTCGGCTATGCTTTGAAACTTATGTACATATAGTTGGGAAGAAATGTTGTATCCAACCCACCTTTAAATCGAGCAATTCTATGGTTTAGTTGTTTATAAATCTCAAGTCAAATGATCACGTTTAGGAACTCATCATAGTTATTTTACACAATCTTGTTCCCTTGCTTCAAATTATAAAGTTTGGTGAGTTGTTCTTGATTGTATCGGTCCATCACTTGATTGCCTCTCATAGGTGACTTCAATTGCACCCAACCAAAAATGTCATAATCACTATCCCTTTCTTGTTATGTCCTCTAGCACTTTCACCAAGTACAAGCATGTCCGTTGAATATTAAGCAAATGCATGGGAAACCTTTTTTTTATTGGTCAACATATTAAGTTTAAAGATCCTATCACATTGTACTTCCTAATAAAGGTAGTTGATCTTAGGCATATTTATACTCCTAACAGTTATTATTAGTGAATGTTTTGCATAGTTTTGAGCAATACTTGATATGCTTAATGAGATATTAATGGTGTAATTATGTATTTATGGATTGAATAACATGTTTAGAGTGTTTAAGGTTCAATCAAAACAAGATAATGATAGAAATTTATACAATGAGTTTAAACAACAAAACTAGTTTCACTAGCTTGAGCTATGTCTTGTTCTAGTGTAGCTCGATGAACTCTACTGTGTTGCATGAACTTATTACTTGATGTTGTAGTAAAACATTGAAGTTTTTTTAAAATATTATTTAATCCTACAAATAAGTCCTAATAATTGGGGAAACAACGAGCAAACACATAGTTAAATTGAAGCCAAACAAAGAAAAAATTGGCACTTTGGATTACCCTTTCCACCGTATGCCTAAAGGCATGCCAGAGGGGGATGAGACCCATAGAGAGACCTCTCACTATATTGGAATAAATTTGGGCTTACTCTGCAACCCTAAATGCATATTTGAGGCTTTGTTATGCAGGGCATCCTACAAGACGTCTAATGTTTGATTTTTAAGCCTCCTAAGTGAGGTGCAATGATGTCCATTGATATATTTCTCTTGGGATACCTAAGGACAAGCTAAAACACTATAATTTAAGCAATTTTTTATAAGATTTAACCGACCTTCAGAGAATTACACAAGTTTAGAGAAGATAAGCAATTAAGGGGCCCAAACTAAGGTTCTTTGTTCTTAAACTTTGCTTTCTTATAGATTTACTTTATGAACTCATCTATGCTGAATCATTGTAATACTATGAGTGGATAAAAAACCTCATTATAGGGCTTAAGATTCTTACATGATTTTATAATGGTGGTTTATAGTTGGTTTATAAGTTTATCGAGCGAGCATGTGATTGTTCCTTTGTTCTTATTTAACAATTGTTAAGCATCATACACTTTAAGATAAATCTAAGTCCCAAAATGAATTGACCATAGGAGTTGAGGGATGGAATGAAGAATATAAGGAGAGTGGATCATGTATTAATCATTAGAATTGATTTGTTAGATCATGATTTTAGTTAAGGATAGAGTTCTACCTAAACGCCCCTACCTGGTTATTAAAACAGAAATACATTTTAATGCATCCAAGTTAAAAACTCATATCCCCACTCAACGATGTAGTTTTGAGATTAATTTGGGTATATAACATAGATAATGACCATTTCTAAGTTATAAAATCCACCCAATAGATTAATAATCACTGTAAACATCAGTACAAGCTAAAATCCATAGCTATGCATGAATGTGACATAAATGACTCAACCTTGGAAACTCTCTTTTTATTGTTTACAACCAAAAGTTCTTACCGTTGTTATTTTTTTATTTAGTTTATAATTTAAAACTAAACTTCTTCATTTGTAACATTAACAATTATTTAATCTCATTAGTAATGCCTAAATAGGATAGTTGTTAATCACCAAGTCCCTGCGGAATCAATATTAAAAGGGCCACTTTACTACTTGGGTGACCATGTACACTTACGTATGTACTTGGATGTAACAAGTTCTTGGCTCTATTGCAGTCAAAATTGACATGGGGGACACAATAGATGAAAATAGCTCAATAAACCATCTATAATAGCCAATCGAACCTAAGAAACTCTTAATATTTGACGGAGAGATGGGTCTGGGCTAGTTTGTTACTACCTCGATCTTTTGATGAATAACTCTAATGCCATCTCTAGAAATAATATGGATAAGAAAAGATACCAATCCTAGTCAGAATTCGCAGTTACTGAATATAGTGAACAATTGATGGGCTCTAAGAATCTGCAATACTATTCTAAGGTAGTCTGCATGATTATTTTTTCTACGGGAGTTGACAAGGATGTCCTCAATGAAGACTATGACAAACATGAAAAGTACTACTTGAACACTCAGTTCATCAAGTCCATAAAGGCTATTGGGGCATTCATGAGATCGAAAGGCATGACTAAAAACTTGAAGTGACCATATAAAGTTCTGAAAGCTATTTTTGGAATGTCACATTCCCTTATTCTAAGCTGATGATAGCCGGATCTGAGGTCTATCTTAGAAAAATAACTGGCACGCTAAAATTGGTCGAATAATTCATCAATTCTGGAAAGTTGGTACATGTTTTTGATTATGACTTTGTTTAACTGATGGTAGTCAATGCATATTCTGAGAGAATACTCTTTCTTATGCACAAATAGAACTAGCATTCCCCATGGGAAAACGCTGGGCCTAATGAATCCCTTATATAACAGATCTTTCAACTGTTCTTTCAATTCTTTGAGTTTGGCTGGAACTCAGAGAAGATCTTTAGGGAACACATCTAGAAATTCCCCCATTACTTGAACTGAATGAAGATTAGGATTATCGGAATTAGTGTCTTTGAGTCAGACAAGATGATAAATACACCCCTTGGACATCATCTTTCTCGCCCTATGGTATGAAACAAGCTGACCCCTAAGAGCTATAATACTACCCCTATATTCGAGGACTGGTTTATTTGGAAACTAAAAATGAACAATTTTGTTTCAATAATCAACTGAAGCATAGCATAAGTAGATCCAATCCATGTCGAGAATGATGTCAAAATCCGTTATCTCTAACTCTACAAGGTCTACTAAAGTGACTTTCTGAGAAATTGTTACTAAATAGTTTATATATACCTGCCTAGCTGCAATAGAGACAACTACTGGGGTAGTCACTAAAAAAGGCTCTACTAGGAATTTAGGACTGATTTCGAAGTTGATGGATATATAAGGGGTTACAAAAGAAAGAGAAGCTCTAGGGTCTGATAAAGCATAAACATGTAAATGAAACACTTGTAACGTACTAGTAACTACGCCAGGAGAGTTTTCCTGACCCTATTGAGATTGAAGTAAATACAATCTATTTAGACACTGACTACAGGTAGCACTGGAAGCGGCATCTTGCTGATTCGAACAATCAACTGGAACTGATGACTGATAGGTCTGCCTCTATTGGAGCAAATCTCTACCTTGCTGATCAAATACCCAACACTTTAAATTGGATGTCCTGACTTTCCATACCCAAAGCATACGTCACTGCCAGCTCTACACCCACCTTGATGATTTCTACTACATTTATAGCAAAGATGATTTGTATGAGAACTGTTAACACTAATCTGGAATTTAAAGCTTGGCGCACTATCTCAATTGTCATTTCGGAACATGGGTACTGGGGCACTAGCTGATAGTAGAGATGGGACTAAAGATTTTTGACGAAACTAAGGACGGTTACCACCATCTAACCTTGGGTGATTAAAATTAAAGCTACCCATTCTATCCCTTTTGTTCTCCCTCACTCTCTCCTAAGTTTTTTGCTCCTTAATCCATTGAGCATAGACCATCAACCTAGACAAGTCCATCTCCTTAATCAGCATTGTATTCCTACACTCCTTAACCACACTTCTAGATATACTAGAAACAAACTTACTCATCTTAGACTTGCTATCAGCTACAACATGAAGAGCATACCTAGCTATCTGAGTGCACTTAAGGGAATACTCTTTCACACTCATGTTGCCCTTTCTCAAGTTAATAAACTCTAATACCTTGGATTCTCTAAGATCCAACGGGAAGAATCTATCTTAGAAAATTATAACAAACTCTTCCCAGTATATAGCCCTTGAATCTGCGCCTTTATTTACCTTTCACTACTTAAACCATGTATGAGCCACATCTTATAACTAATAGGTAGCTAAGTCAACACTCTCACCAGCAGTTACCCCTATAATATCTGTTACCTTCTGTACCATGTCTAAGAACTCTTGCGGATCCTTTTTAGATTTGGATCCCAAAAATAGAGTAGGATTCATTAGGGTAAAGTCTTGAATCCTAGCTGTGGTAGTATTGGACAGTAGATTGGCTGTAATAGCGACTGGCTGATCATTTTGAGCTGCTACAGAATGGGCTAGAGTAGTGAATGCATCCCTAAACTATTCAGGGGATCTTCCTGAATGGGCAAAAGAACTGGCTGGTTTATGTTTCTTTTTTCATATGTCTTTTTGAGAGATATGCTCTACAAATGGAAGGAAGAATAGATTAGAGAGTGTTTAATATGAGCTCATGCTCAGTTGCATGACATAAATACTTAAAAAAGGGAAACTTTTCCAAAAATGCTCTGTAGCCTCTAATCCATAAGTGTGGCACGCTTCAAACCTATGCACAAGACTCTAGTTGACGGGTCTTTCAGACTTTCTAAGACACTTTAAAAACTTAGTCTTTGATACCAAGTTTGTAATTCCCTGAGAGTTTACCCTAGGCATGACATAATGCTTACAGTCCCGAGAGACCACAAGCTAACCCATGACCTAGTACCTGCTATGAGCACTGAGTAAACTGATAATGATATAACATATGCAGATTTTAAGTAGTGAAACTGACAATCCATATTTTTCGATCAAACGTGATGTGATAAAATTGCGTCGATCTACAGGAAAACTAATGAACCTCATTTTTCCTAGCGGTGAGATACGGTGCTATCACGTTGCACCCTAGAAATGGAAAATTCCCAATTGGGATTTTTCCATGACACAATACCTATCGTGGTGCCTCACTGAAAATTAACAATTGCAAAAATTCCCCTTGGCTCTATGCAGTTCTTATTGCGGTGACACACTGGAATGGTACGAACGTCAAAAAGGCCATCATTGTGATACGAAGTTATTGCGTTGGGATACTATTTTTCTCTAAAATTACCATAAGTTCTCATCCGAGTATCAAATTTGGGTGAAATTTGTATTCTTGGAAAGATAATTCAATTTCCTACCATTTGGTAGGTCGTGAGATGGAAAATTTGAGTAAAGAAAAATATATACTCATTTGAAGTATACTAAAGCAACATTCTTATTGGAAATTTGATCGGTAAGGATTATTTTTATTCGTCTAACAACTGGGAGTTATTTGAGACATTAATGTATATCAAACCAACTCGTAAAACTATCAAAGAACCATAATGTACTATGCATGATCTTACAACATAATGCTAACATTTGTTTTGATTTTTGGGGTATTAGAGCTGAACTTGTGGCCCTTAAATATATATAGTTTTTCGTTCTTTTTTCTATTTGTTGCATATCTTTGTCTCTTACCTCCAGTTTGCTCTTCGTTGTTCTTCTTTGTTTTTCAGCGAATCCATAATTACATCCTAGGTTTACATATTTTTTAACATATCCAAATTGTTACAAGTTTGCAATATTATAACATAAATCTTTTTTTATATAGAAAATTTCCTAAATTTTTTATTTTTTAACATTTAAAAATAAAAAATAACTTATATTTATAAATTAACCTCACATAATCACTTTTTCTTGAAAGAGGATTGAAATAGAAATTATTTTTGAATTATAAGAATTAAAAATTATAAAAAATTCACATTATTTATGGTGTTAATAACTTTAAGTACATTTAAGTCATTTTGACAACAAAAAAGTGCTTAGTATCATTTGTTTACCAAACAAATCAACTACTTTTTTATTTTCAGCACTTCTATATAAATACTTAAATACTTAATTTATATAAACTTATGTTAATTTATTAATAACTTTAGCTAAAGATCTATTTTTTAAAATCCTTTCCAAATGGGCTCTAAGTGTCATGAACTATGCATGTTTGGCTTAGTTTTAAGGACTTCTGGATGTGCTTAATGAGTTATTAATCATGTAATTGTGTATATATGGGTTGTATAAAATATTTTGAGTGTTTAAGGTTCAATAAAAATAATTTAAGAACAAAATTGTACATACAAAGTTTAGACGACAAAACTAGCATTACTAGCTTGAGCTATGTGTTGTTCTAGGGTATCTCGATAAATTCTACTGTATTGTATGAACAAATGCTTGTTGGTTGATGTTGTATGAGATCATTAGAGATTTTTCAGATTCTAATTTTAGCTTACAAAAAAGTCCTAAGAAGTGGGGAATGAAGGAGTAAATACACGACGAAATCGGAGTCAAACAGACCAAAAATAGGCACTTTATAGTACCCCTTGCACCACACACCTCAAGGTAGGCCAGGGGGAGGTTCATTTAGACCCCTTGAGATACCCATAACTGTATTGGACTCTCTTTGGGTGTGATCCATGATCCCAAACACGAGTTTGAGGCCTTGCAATGCATGGCAGCCTCTGGGACGTCCAAAATATGATTTTAAGCCTCCAAAGTGAGGGGCAATATTGTCAATTGATATATTTAGTGTGGGATACAAAATGAAAACCTAAAATCAGTAATTATTCACAATTTTTTAATCACATTTATAGAAATACATGACTTGGTGAGAAGACAAGCAAGCAAGGGTCTCAAACTAGGGTCCTTTGTTCTTAAACTTTGCTTTCTTGTAGTTTAACTTTATGAACTTATCTATGATGATTCCTTATTAGACTATGAGTGGCTAAAAATATTCATTCTAGGTATTATTCTACTAAAATGGTTGTATAGTTATGGTTTATAGTTTTTTTATATGTTTATCAAGTACGTGATTATTTTTATGTTCCTGTTTAACTATTCTAAAGCATCATGAACTTTGGGATAAATCTAAGTCCCAAAAAAAATGATCATCGGAGTTGAAGGATGGAATAAAGATGTAAGTAGTGTATATCATGTACTTAATCATTAGTATCTAGTTGTTACACATTATTTGTGATTATGATAGAGTTACAACTAAACACCCTACTTGGTTAATGAAATGGGAAGATAGTTTAATGCATCTAACATAAAGACTCACATCCCCACTCAATGATTTTATTATGAAATTAATTTGGATAGATAAATTAGAGGATGATCATTTACAAGTTATAACATCAACCCTATAGATCAATAATCATGGTAAACACCAGCACCGTCTAGAAACCATTGTTATGCATGATTATGACATAAATAACTCAACCCTTGAAGCTTTCCTTATATTGTTTACTATACAAAGTTTGTACCAATGTTATTTTTGTATTTAATTTATAACCAGAAAAACACAATTTCACAATTGGTAACATTCACACTTATTTAATCTTATTAGTAACACTTGAATTGGATAGTTATAAATCACCAAGTTCCTGAGGGACTGATAATCGGCTCGGAAGGGACACTTTACTACGTGTGTGACCACGTACACTTGCATGTGTGCTTGGACATAAATGTAAGATAAAATATCTCTAATTTCTTTAAATTTAGGAAGGGTGATATTGATGGACTCAAGATCCATGTATCTCCCCCAATTTTCTTTTTGATCCCAGTGACGATCTTCTTGATCCCACACTTAGCCTTGGTTTCCATAATTCCTTCAACCATGAGGTGGTGGACCAACCCTTCCTCCCCGAACTCCTCTCGATAATCCTTTAAATAGATCTAATTCCATATACACTTGATTGCCTTGATCATACTCATCACCATTCCATGGATCCTCTTCTCTATCTCCCTTATACACATCTTGTGATTGTACTTTTCTTATCTCCTCACCTTAAATGAGTTGATTTTTGTTTGAATGTATTTGAGGTGGGGGATTTATTTTTTGAATCTTGGGGTAGACCTTTGTTTTTAGGCATTTGGTAATGCAGGTCTTGGTTTCATGGGACTTCTTGGTTCACTTGATTTAATTGGGTTGAAGCAGTCGAACGGGATTTTTGTTATTTAGGTAAGTAGTGGCTATGATAATGGATTCATGGGTTTGTATTGGTGGGTTATACATCTGGTGTAAGGTTTTTGGGGTAATGGCAGTGGAGGTATTTTGAGTATGACCACTCATGGATGCATTATAGTTTTGTGTAACGGATTTATTAGAGTTTCGATGACCCTCCATGTTGACCATCCTCCCATCTATTTTTACCCTTCTCCTATCCATGGTCAATATACATCCTTGGAGTATGGTATTTTTACCTTTGACGGATTCCATTCGATGATTCAAAGATAAAATTGTCACTAAGTGTCACTATCCAATTTCTCCAGTCATGATGATGCCTACTATTACTTGCCACTCGGCAAGCTAAAGTTGTAGTCTGAAATGACCAACAACAGACTACCCAAATAGATAAAGGAAATAATACGGAAAAGATGTAATAAAAGATCTAATACACAACATTGTCCCAAAACCTAATGATATCAGTACAAGAGCTCATAATATAATAAGAGTAAAAAAATAAAATACCAAGGGAATTACAATGTTACAAATCATCTCCGAATACAACATAGAGACTAGTCTAGTACATAAAACCGAGGAAAGTAATACTTCATATGTCAGGAGCTCACTCAAAGTCTCCGAGCCATGTCTTCTCTACACGATGCATACTTCAATGGAAATAACCCGTACTATGATCTGCAGGCTGTTAAAGTGTAGTAAAAGTACTTAACACGTAGTACTCAGTAGGTAACTTCCAATTAAGCTCCAAAGATAATGCAGGCACATATATCATATAAATAAAATGGAACTACACCCAAGTAAACAACAACCACATAAGCAATCCAATGAGATAAGAAGGATAAATTGTCCTATTCAGGTCCAAGAGACTAAGATAATAAGGCTTAAAAAGTATCAAGGATGAGCTATCCTATTCCAGCCTTATGAATCTAAAGACTATACCACATATCCCTAGTCAATATACGAATAAACAGTGACAGAAGGATATATAACAGTATACCAGTTCAAAGAATAGATATACAATTTGAATAAATAAAAAAAGGGACATACGATAACACCATAGCTACATTATCTTTATATACATATATATATACATATATATATATATATATATATATAAAAGGTCAATTTGATTCATAGACTACACCATCAGACTAGTATTTTAAGACCTTATAATCATAATATGAACTAGTACTAGTATACTCAGGGTTCTATTTCATAAATCAAATAATCAGATGATCATGCATAATAATATAATCTTAGGATAAAGTGCCCAAATTCATACCTCAAATTTCTATACCGAATCAGTAACCAATCTGTTATACACTAGCCATAACAAAGATCATAAGAAAAAACTAAAAATATCAATGGTGACACGAGTAACCAGCTTGTTCGGGCAACCAATACCTTTCATGTTCCCCCACCACCCCAGGATAAAACACATCACAAGGTATAGTCATCACCCATACCTATGCAAACCCCTACCCCCCATATGGGTTGATAGATATAGGCACATACTAGTGATAAGCAATGTACATGAAAGAGTGAATACAAACTATATAATTAATATCACCATGTCATCATCATAAACATCATCATTATAACCATAATTATAATAACCATTATCATTATAACCATCATCATTACAATCATTCTCCAGCCTTATCGGGTATATAGTTGCCATACATACAGTGAGATGGGCTCAAACCGGTAGATTTACACATGGGATCATTAATATAATCATCCTCTGTCCTTGAAGGGTATCAATATTATCATCACAATATCCTCTAGCCTGTCGGTATTAATATCATTATCATAATATTCTTACGTCTTATCCGGTATATGAGAATATCATCCATAGTCATCCTCCTGCCTTGTTGTGTATCTAATAAGTATCATCATAATCACTAACATACATATATCTAACATTAATACTAAAATCTATCATCGGATTTTATCCGAAATTTATATCATCAATACAACATATTTCTCCATCCTATACTAGACATTGTGTATATAGATATAATACATGCACAAATTCAAGCCTTGACTAAAAAGTGTACATCCGTAAATCCATTGCTTATAGTGAACTTTGGGATTAAAGTATTATAAAAGTACAGAAAGGGTAAAAATCTCTCATGACCGGAGTAATTAATAGTTTCAAATCATTGACCAAAATCTATCTAGGTCATATCTTTAAAACATTATTATTAACCTCTTTCACATATAAGTTATTCCTTAAGACAAGCAGTTATTGTTACAAAAAAGTCTATTTTTAAGGTGAAAAATAGGCTTTAACACTAAGTTAGGAAAAGTAGTAATAAATCATATTTTAGCTAGAATCGTATCATGTACCGATTTAATTATCATAAATGTACAAAATTTATGCATGCCTTCACCAGCATTCAAACAATGGAACCATAAACATCAATATATATATATATATATCTATATATATATATATAATATATAATATATTTAATATATATATATATATGTATATATTCATAAACTACAACCATATCCTTCACAAGGATAACTACTTCCCAGCTATGCAACAAATATCATAGCACAGCCTTTGTCCTAATAATTACAACATCATAATCACTGCCATAGTCCTACATACATATCCAAAACTCACATCAGTAATCACATCAGTAATCATACCTGATATTTATAAGCCATAGCATAAGTAGGAGGTATAGTATATCTATAAGGTATAAAGTATCTTTGTAATCTTCTTTTATGTAAGAGGCATAATATCAATAAGAATCTCATGTCTAGGAGACATAATATATCACTAGGCCATAAATCATAACTATGAGGCATATCACATCTGTAAGATATCTCATATTCATAGGTCATATATCATAACTATGAGGAATATCATATCCATAGGTGCATTACCATATCTATGAGAAACATTATTTCTATAGGACAAATATCACATTTATTACTATATCATGGCCATGAGCCATTAATCATCATCGAAGGGAGAAAACCATTTTCATTTGCTAAGTCACAAAGTAACTTTACACGAAGGCTTAATAGACTCAACTATGTTTAAAATAAATATGTCCACAAGGGATAACACAATTCTTGGCCTAAGGGAGGCTGGAATAACCCATTTTTAATCCTCAAAATTCATATTAAGGCAATTTATGCTCTAGACTAGGATAAGGTATCTAAATTCACTTCTTGATGGTACATAAGTCATAATCAACTCTATGTTTTGAATTCCAGGTAAAAACTTGAGTAATTAAGCCAATTGCACCTAAATTACAGTTTCAAGATCAGTAAAATAGTCCAAATAAGGTCCATCATACTAACCACACTTCCAATGGTTATACCACATCCCAAAACTAGCTTCATATCATATCTATTCTATGAATTTAATGTAGGGAAAAGACAATAGAATTATTAAATTATAATAAGCATTTAAACTTATGGGGATTAAAGCCTTATCTAATCCCCAAACTTTAACAATCAAACTAAGTCATTCTACCCATAATCAATGTTAACATTCATATTCTAATGGAATATATAACTATAAAACCACGCAAAGTTCCCTTGTAGTCTGAGCCTAATAGCATGTCAAGTGAAGTATAATTCCAACTCTAAAAGATTGAGGAAAAGACTTCCCAAGTGATTAGTTTTTTAATATTGTTGAATTTTTCATAAAAATGACTTTCTATAGTGTGGGAAATTGAGATATATTTCGAACGATACCGTTTATGTAAGAATTTGATGTCGGAGTAGAAAGATATGGGATTTTCTAGAAAGCCGTGAAATTGCCCAAGTGCGACAATGAGGTCCGACAGACCATTGGGGCTCCGACGGACCGTCGCACCCCTTCATCGAGTCGAGGCTAAAACTCACTTTCTGGATGATGTCCAATGGTTCGGACCAATAGATAATAAGGACTCCAAAGGACCATTGCACCCCATCGTTGCATGTCCCGTGCAGTATTTTTAACTTCTTTTAAAAGGGAATTTTGGTTTTTTCCACCCTTTTAAACCCTCAGATATATTCTAGATAAAGCAGCTAGATTTATTACTTATCTCTAACATAAAAGAGCTAGGGTTTTCCTCTCTATATCAAATCAAAACCCTTCTCCAAGTAATCCAACAACTCACCATAGATTCTACAAATTGAGCTGAGATTTTAGTTCCCCAAGTTCAAGGGTTGCAAGAACCCTCACTGAAAAATAAGAAAAAGAGTTTAAAGCAAGCTTGTTCATCCAATTTCATAATCCAAGGTATGTGGGGTTTTGAACAGGGGTAATCCTTTCATCCTTGTACTCAAAGAATTATTTAAACTATGATTTTCTACAGTCTATAAGATGTTACATGAATTTGAATTAGGGTTTTTATCCATTGTTATTAATTGTAATATTTTGATGTTTTTCCATGAATTGAGAGTCTAATGGCATGATTTTTATATGTTTTCTTGAGAATATGAAACTGGGTCTATATCTTATGATTTTAATCCTTGAGAACTTAATAGTTGAAATGTTTGAGATATTGAAGTATATGAGTATATTGAGATTTTGAGACAAATTGTTGTAATTTCCAAATTTCCACGTGAGCTATAAATCTGTATGCTATCTATTCTGCTTTTGATAAGTTTTAAATTGAGATTGAAGTATGGGTCATTAATCCCTACTTGAGATTTGCTATTTTATGAACTCTAGTTCTATAAACACCCATGATTTAAGTGTCCTGAAATTATTGAGATATGTTTTGACCTAATGGTCATAGAGTTTTAAAATTCACTTCACTACTTGAGATTATAGATTTGGTTATTGGGTTTTTTATAAACCATGAGTTTATTTTAAAGTGGATTTCTATGAGATGAGCGAGATACACCAAAGGGAGTAGTATTTAGCACCGAGTTAGGTAAGTTACTATGGTTTCTTACCCCAGAACTACGTACCACCATAGGTTTATAATTTTGGTCCTAACACGAAGATATTGGGCCCGAGGCCGAGATAAGTGATCACTGAATTAAAGTTATACTCCCTGGAAAGAGTATGATGCTCATTTCCAATGTGGGGTCTCTTTATTAGGAGGAAAAAATATTGGACTCCATGTATCTTGTATGGTTTATGTCGCTTAAAAGAACCTCCCTAAAACCAAAGTATTTTTCCTTTATATAATTATTTTTCCCTAAAGCTTGAGGGGAGATGTTTTCTAAAGTGAATGAATTGCTTTTGAGAATCTTCCAAAGATGAAAGTAGTTTCTCCTTATGAATAAGAGTTGATCTCTAGTTTTTGAAGTAAAGTTATATGATTCTGAGTTCCAAGCATTTGTGTTCAAAGGAGTTATAAGTTCTTGAGCAATAAAGAAGTTTTACTCTCCATGAGACATATGCATGAGTTGAAAATATTGCTTAAAGTTTCCTTTAACCTTGAGTAATGAGAATTAGAGAAGAGTACAAATTTCAAATTTAAAGTATAATGACTTACTTGATTTGTGTTACATACTCCATTCTACATGATTCATGAGCTTTACATTTTTATACGTATTTAAGCCATGTAAGTCATTATCTATTTCATGTATGATTTGATTAAAGAGTATTAATATTATTTTATGTAAATGCATACACCCCCATATACTCAGTACATTCTCAAGTGCTGATCCATGTATACATCTATGTGCTACATTGTCTTATAATGTAGGTTCAAGTGCTCAGTCCCAGCCTTATCAGTGATTTTTAAGTACCTCTGTCTACATTTCTATAATGGTGAGTCCTTATGGTTCAAGGACCTATCTTCAGATATCTTAGTATTTGAAAGATGACGTTATTACTTTAAGTTTATTTTGAGTCAGTTGAGGACCTGTCCCAATGGCTCTCTAATTCATGAATTAGTAGAGGCTTTGTCAGACTAGTTATCAGATTTTGTTTTTGTTAAGGTTTCCAATATTATGGTCATTTGGACCCCCATGTTTGGTTTATTTCATTCTTAAAATGAGTATTATAAGTAGAAATAGGATCAAAGGGTTAACTTAGGGCTACTTGTAGCCATAAGCACCGTGTGACATCCTAAGAGGTGATTTTAGGTTGTTAGACACTTGGTATCAGAGCCTAAGGTTTTTAAGGAGTCCTAGGGAGTCTGAAAAGCAGTGTTGAGTAGAGTCTTGATCATCAGTGTGTAGTGCACCATATATATGAGCAGGGCTACGAGACATTTTAGGATAAAAGTTATTTCTTCTTTCAGATTCTATCATGCCTATAGTTGTCCCTCTTATTTAATAATTTGTGTTCTTCTATTACAGTGTGAAAATGCCTCTCTGAAGAGCGAATACCTATGGGAACAATAATTATCAACCTCCACCTATTGATTTTTTGAATAAGATGATATCTCATACTGAGTTTTGGGCGGCTTTTTAGGCGTTAGCCCAAGCAGTCACCAATAATATTTGAGCTAATAACCAGGCCACAGTTGTAAATTAGTAGGGAGGTGATGTAGTCGTGGCTAGGATTGGTGATTTTATGTGGATAAATTCACCTGAGTTTTATGGGTCTAAGGTAGATGAGGACTCACAGTTGTACTGTGAGAAGGTGCGAAAGATTGCACAGGTAATGCATATTTTTAAGGAAGAAAGTGTTGACTTAGTGTCCTATAGGCTGAAGGATAGTGCTTATGATTGGGTTGTATCATGAAGGAAGGGTAGAGGTGCGAATGTCAGTCCTATTACTTGGCAGGTGTTCTAAGATGCATTATTGGACAATTTCTTTGAACTTGAGATAAGGGAGGCAAAGATTGAGGATTTTATGAACTAGAGGCAGGGATCCATGACTATTAAAAGGTACTACATGATGTTAAATTCGTTGGCCAAGTATGCTTCTAATTTGATTTCAAACACTTTGGCTAGTATGAGCAAGTTCATGATCAATATTTTTGGGTTGGTGATGAAGAAGTGCTGAACTACAATGCTTCATAGGGATATGGATTTGGCTTGGTTTATGATGCATGCCCAGTAGATAAAGGTAGATAAGATTAGAGAGAGATATAGAGTGAGAGTAAATAAGAGGGCTAGATCTGAGCAATATGAGTATAGCCAGCCTAGGTTCTATGGAGGGAAACACCCTCAGTTTCTAAGATGTCCATCTATTCTAGTGCCTTTATCAGCTAGTACTCCCATGTCTAGAGGCAGACATGAGCAAGGGGGCAGGAATTTTATGTTTAGGTCATAGAACAATGTTGGTAATATGCCTTATTATTCTCCTTGTCCCAAGTGTGGTAGGGATTATCTGGTGAGTGTTTCACAGATTTGAGGGGTTTTTTTAGTTGTGGCAAGCAGGGCCACAACCTTAGAGATTGTCCTTATGCTACACAAGGGAACAGAGATACCCAACCTCAGGCACATGCGACTAGTTATCAACTATTGGACCCCATCCCTCCCCTGCTTAGGGCTCTTATCTAGCACTGTTGGCGGTAAGTGCCAGAATAGATGCTATGCCTTACCATCCCATCAATAGTAGAAGGACACTTCCAATGTTGTTACCGATATGCTCCATGTTTTTTTCTTTAATGTTTATATGTTGTTGGACCCCGGGTTAAGTCTCTCTTATGTGACCCCACTTGTGGCTGTGAATTTCAAAATGAGTCCCAAAAAGATTTTTGAGCCCTTCCTAGTTTATACACTAGTAGGGGAGTAAGTTGTTGCTAAATAAGTGTATAAAGAGTACCTGTTATTGTTCTTCATAGAGTCATACTTTTGGCTTTGATAAAGTTAGATATGGTGGACTTTGACATTATTCTGGTGATATATTAGCCTCATTCTTGTTATGCATCTATAGAATGTCATACCTATGTGGACAATATTCAGTTCCCTGATGAACCAATTTTTGAGTGGTTTGGGAGTTCGGTATCTCCCAAGAGTCATTTTATCTCCTATCTCAAAGCCAGAAAGCTAATATCTAAAGGTTGCATCTACCACCTAGTTAGATTAAAAGTCACTAATTTTAAGGCTCCAACTATTCGGTCAGTCAATATTGTTAATGAGTCTCCTAATCTTTTTCTAGAAGATCTCCTAGGGGTACCTCCCGATAGAGAGATAGAATTTGGGATTGACCTTCTTTCTGACACTCAACCTATTTCCATTTCACCTTACCATATGAGACCTATAGAGCTTAAGGATTTAAAAGATAAACTCAAAGATCTGTTAGAGAAAGGTTTCATAAGGCCCAATATTTCTCCTTCAGGCATACCTATTTTATTCATGTGAAAGAAAGATGGTTCTTTGCATATGTGCATTGACTATCGTAAGCTTAACAAGGTCACAGTAAAAAATATGTATTCTTTTCTGAGAATTGATAACCTATTTGATCAGTTGCAAGGTGCAAGTTATTTCTTCAAGATAGACCTTAGATACGGCTATTATCAACTTAAAGTGAGGGAATATGATATTCCAAAGATAGCCTTCCGAATCTGCTATGGTCACTTTGAGTTACTAGTCATGTATTTCAAGCTAACTAGCTCCCTGACAGCCTTTATAGACCTCTTGAATCAAGTGTTCAAGCAATATCTTGATATGTTTGTCATAGTATTCATAGAGGACATCCTTGTGTACTCCCATACTGAGAGTGACCATGCGAATCACCTTAGAACTGTGTTACAAACTCTTAGAGATCACCAGTTGTTCACCAAATTCAGTAGGTGTGAATTTTGGCTAAGGTCTATATCCTTTCTGTGTCATATAATTTCAGCTAAAAGTATTAGAGTTGATCCCCAAAAGATAGAAGCTGTGAGAATTTCGCCTAGACCTATCTCTTTATCTAATATTAGGAGTTTCTTGCATCTAGATGGATACTACCACTATTTTGTTGAAGATTTCTCTTCTATTGCATCTCTCATGACCCGGTTGACCTAAAAGAAAGTTATGTTCCAGTGGTTAGATTCCTTTGAGAAGAGTTTTCAGGAGTTGAAGACTCGACTTACCTCAGCCCCTATGTTGACTTTATCTGATGGTATTGATGGTTCTGTGGTGTATTGTGCTGCCTCTAGAGTTGGTTTAGGTTGTGTGTTGATGCAAAGAGGTAAGGATATAGCCTATGCCTTTAGACCGTTGAAGCCGTATGAAAAGAACTACCCGACCCATGATCTTGAGTTAGCTACTTTGGTCTTCACTTTGAAAATTTAGAGACACTATCTTTATGGTGTCCATGTTGATGTGTTTACAAATCAGAAGAGCCTATAGTATGTTTTTACATAGACGAAGTTGAATCTTAGGCATAGAAGGTGGCTAGAATTTTTAAAAGACTATCATATGAGTGTGTTGTATCACCCAAGCAAGGAATATATAGTGGCGAATGCCCTTAGTAGATTGTCTATCGCTAGTTTTGCTCATGTAGTGGAAGGTAAGAAAGAGTTAGCTCGTGATATGCATTATTTGGCTAGATTGGTTGTTAGGTTGCTAGATTCAGCTGACGGGAGTATGTTGGTGCAGAGTAGTACCAAATCCTTTTTAGTTTTAGAAGTGAAGGAGAATCAAGACCGAGATCCTAGTTTGGTCAAACTGAAGGAGTCAGTTAAGGACCAAAAGATAGATGGCATGTCGAGATTGCAGGGTAGGTTGTGTGTTCCGTGTGTTGATGATCTGAGACAAAGGATTATGGCTGAAGGGCATGGGGCACGGTATTCTATTCATCCTGGTACTACTAATATGACCGTGACTTAAGGGAAATCTATTGGTGGAATGGTATGAAGAAGGATATTTCCGAGTTCGTAGCAAAGTATGCAATATGCAAATAGGTTAAGTTACAGTACCAAAGACATGGTGGTATGATGCAAGAGTTTGGTATGCCTACTTGGAAGTGGGAGGAGGTGAATATGGACTTCATGAGTGGTTTACCTCTTTCGCATCATCATCATGATTTTATTTGGGTTTTTATGGATAGGCTAACTAAGTCCGCACATTTGTTTCCCATGCATACATCTTATACAACTAAGGATTATGCTAGATTGTACATCTGGGAGTTAGTCATGCTGCACGAAGTTCCCTCATCAATTATTTCGAATAGGATCAATCAACTTACTTCTCAGTTTTGGAGGGCGTTTCAATAGGGTCTTGGTACCCAAGTTTATTTGAGTTCCGCTTTTTATCTGCAGACAGATGGTCAAGCTGAGAGGACCATTCAAACTATAGAAGATAAGTTGAGGGCATGTGCTCTTGATTTCAAGGGTAGTTGAGATGAACATTTTTCATTGATAGAGTTTGCCTACAACAATAGTTACCATGCTAACATCGGGATGGAACTATTTGAGACCTTGAATTGTAGGAGATATAGATTTCCCATAGGTTGGTTTGAAGTGGGTGAAGCTATCGTGATTGGGCCAGATGTAGTATTTAAAGCTATGGAGAAATTTAAGTTGATTAGAGAGAGGTTGACGATAGCTTAGAGTCGTTAAAAGTCTTATGTTGATGTGAGGAAAAGAGATCTTGAGCTTGAGGTGGGTGATTTGGTGTACTTGAAGATTTCACCCATGAAAGGGGTGAAAAGATTTGGTAAAAAGGGAAAATTGAGTCCCCATTATTTTGGCCCGTATAGAATCTTGATCCGTGTTGGTAAGGTAGCCTATAAGGTTGAGTTGCCCACAGAGTTTCCAATTTTTCATCCTATCTTTCATGTCTCTATTCTTAAAAAGCATATTGGTGATTTCGTTATAGTAGATACTTCAGAGAGTGCTGATATTCAGAACAATCTTTCATTAGATGAGATTCTCGTTGAGATCCTATATTTTCAGATCCGTCGACTGAGGAACAAAAAGGTTCCCATGGTCAAAGTGTTGTGGTGGAACCAGTCAATTGAGAGTGCTACTTGGGAGGAAGAATCATACATGCGAGCCAAGAAGCCATACCTCTTTTCCACAAGTTTAGATCGATCTGAAGGTATTATTCTTCCCTAATTCAGCCCTTCTAATCTAAAGTTCAGCTATGTGTCTATTCTTGCATGAGTTCTTGCAATTTTAGACTATTCAAGAATTTAGAAAGATTTTGAGCCCGTTTAGCAATTGCTTCAGCCATGTGTACTCTATTTTTCCTATGTTCCTAGTCTAACTAGCAACATTTGAGGAAGAATGTTCCCAAGGGGGAGATATTATAAGACCCCGCCATGTTCCCTTGTGGTCTGAGCCTTAGAGCATGTCAAGTGAATTGTAATTCCGGCCCTAAAAGATTGACAAAAAGACTTCCCAAGTGATTAGTGTTTCAATCTAGTTGAATTTTTCTTGAAAATGACTTCCTATAGTGTGGGAAATTGAGTTAACTATCTAAGATACCATTTTTGTAAGAATCTGATGTCAGAGTAGAAAGATATGACCTTTTCCAAAAAGTAGTGAAATCATCGAGGTACGACAAAGAGGTCTGACTGACTGTCGAATCTCCGACAGACCATCGCACTCCACTATTGCAGGGAAGGAGAGGATGATTTCACTGGCGAGATGCGATGATGAGGTCCAACAGACCATCGGGGCTCCGACGAACCGTCGCATCCCATCGTCGCAGTCAAGAAAGAAATTCACTTTCTGGATGATGTTTCATGGTTAGGACTGATGGACCGTCGGGACTCTGATGGACCGTCACACTCCACCATCGCATGTTCCGTGCAGTATTTTTAAATTATTTTAAAAGGGCATTTCAATCTTTTCAACTCTTTTAAGTTCTCAGATATATTCTAGATGAAGCTGCTGACTTCATTACTTATCTCTAACATAAGAGAGATAGGGTTTTCCTCTCTAGAACAAATCAAAAACCCTTCTACAAGTAATCGAAGAACATACCATAGATTCTACAAATTGAGTTAAGATTTGAGTTTCCCAAGTTCAAGGGTTGCAAGAACCCTCTCTCAAAGATAAGAAGCCGATTTTAGAGAAAGCTTGTTCATCAAATTTCATAATCTAAGGTATATGGGGTTTTGAACAAGGGTAATCCTTTCATCCTTGTTCCCAAAGGCTTATTTAAATTATGATTTTCTGCAATCTATGAGATTTTACATGAGTTTAAATTAGGGTTTTTACCCGTTGTTATTCATTGCAATATTTTGATGTTTTCCCATGAATTGAGAGTCTAATGGGATTATTTATACATGTTTTCTTAAGAAATTGAAGCTGGGTCTATACCCTATAATTTTAATCCTTGAGAACTTAATAGTTGAAATGTTTGAGATATAGAAATATATGAGTATGCTTAGATTTTGAGACAAATTGCTCTTATTTCTAGATTTATACATGAGTTATTAATCTATATTCTATCTATTGTGCTTTTGATGAGTTTTAACTTGTGATTGAATAATGGGTCCTTAAGCCCTACTTGATATTTACAATTTTATGAACTCTTGTGCTATAAGCACCCATGATTTGAGTATTCTGAGACTATTGAGAAAGTTTTGACTTAATAGTCATAGAGTTTTGAAATCTACTTCACTACATGAGATTACAGATTTGATTTTTGGGTTCTTTATGAACTATGAGATTATTTTAAAGTGGATTTCCATGCAATGAGTGAGATAAAATAAAGGGAATAGTATTTAGCACTGAGTTTCGTAAGTTACTACAGTTTCTTACCCCAGAACTACGTGGCACTGTAGGTTTGAGATTTTGGGCCTAACGTCGAGATATTGGGCTTGAGGCCATGATAAGAGATCACTGAATTGAGGTTATACTCTCTGGAAAGAGTATGACGCTCCCCCCCAACGTGGGGTCTCTTCCTTAGGATGACAAAACATTGGATTCCATGTAGCTCACATGGTTTATGTCAGTTAAGAGAACCTCCCTAAAACTAAAGTATTTTCCTTTGATATAAGTATTTTTCCCTAAAGCTTTAGACGAGATATTTTCTGAAGTGTATGAATTTCTTTTGAGTATCTTCCAAAGAAGAAAGTAGTTTCTCCCTACTAATAAGAGTTGATCACTAGATTTTGAACAAATGTTATATGATTCCGAGTTCCAAGCATTTGAGTTCAAAGGAGTTATAAGTTCTTGAGCAATAAAGAGGTTTTACTCTCCATGAGACATATGCATTAGTCGAAAGTATTTCTTAAAGTTTCCTTTAACCTTGAGTAATGAGAATAAGAGAAGAGTACATATTTCAAAGTTAAAGTATAATGACTCACGAGATTTGGGTTAGATGCTCCATTCTACATTATTCATGAGTTTTACATTTTTATACTTATTCAAACCATATGAGTCATTATTTATTGCATGAATGATTTTATTAAAGAGTATTGACATTGTTTTATGTAAATGGATAACCCCCCAACCCCCATAAACTCAGTACATTCTCAAGTGTTGATCAACATATACATCTATGTGCTACATTGTCTTATAATGTAGGTTCAAGTGCTCAGTCCTAGCCTCGTCAGTGATTTTCGAATAACTCTGTCTACATTCCTAAAGTAGTGAGTCCTCATGGTTTGAAGATCTATCTTCAGACATTTTAGTATTTGAGAGACTATGTTATTACTTTCAATTCATTTCGAGTCAATTGGGGACCTGTCCCACCGGCTCTTTAGTTCATGTATTAGTAGGGGCTTTCTCAGACTAGTTATCAGATTGTGGTTTTGTTGAGGTTTCTAGTATTATGGTCATTTGGACCGAGTATTTTCTTCATATTTCCTATAATCTGATTTGTCAATACCCGTGTTTGCTTTATTTCATTCTTGAAATGAGTATTATAAGTAGAAACAGGCTCAAAGGGTTTGCTTGGGGCTACTTGTAGACTTAAGTATCGTGTGATGTCTCGGGAGGTGATTTCAGGTCGTTATAATAACACGTATCATCTTACGAAGAAGAGTAGAAAGAAGCATACCTCAAATCCAAATTGCAAATGCTTGAATTATTCACCAAACGTCCTTCTTAACTTTATAATACCAAAATTCCATCACGCTATAAAATTCATAATCTACTCATCAACCTAAGAATAGTGATACCCATATCGTACTATTCTGCTTCGAATACAAAAATCACCTCAAAACCCCATGAGGATTCTACTTACGAAAATCACACTCTTGAGGTCAACCTAACATCCATACAGGATAAAAGAATCATAACCCTCAAGAATGGGTGAAAACATATCTAAATTGGGGCTAAAATCAATCCCTTAAGTTGTTGGGATTTTGGTTAGGAAATCATTAAAATTCAGCAAGAAAAGGGTGGAATATTATCTTAACTTTGGTGATAATCATGAAAATAGATGTTAAAAAAGCTTCCCAATCACCAATAAGACTCAATTTTGAGTTATAACACTAATTAGGGATTTTACTCTTAAGGTATGGATGAAATTGGGCTAACTCAGGATATAAGTGGTGTATTTATAACCCTTCCAGGTAATTAGGTGCTTCAATCGCACACCAAGGTGTGAAATCACGCTATATGGCTGTAGGAGTGGATGATGTAATCATTATCACCCTTTGTGCAATCGCACTATCCTCTGCACAACATGTGCGATCACCCATACCAGATATTAGCTGAAACTTGGAAATTTTCCAAGTTTCTTCTAACGCGTTAAGATTAATTTAAAATTTGATATACGTAAATACACTATATAACCATACTAAATTCCATGTTTCGAATGTGATGGCGAAGTTTGTTTTTCTATCCGAGGCTGTTTCAACCAAATTTGAGTCCTACACCCATATTTCCAATTTTCCAACTCTCTGATAAATAGGTGGAAATGAGCTCGTGTTCCTTCTGACCCAAACTAATGGTCTACCTTGATTAAAATTGATATTCTGGAGCTACTGGAGCAGTCCAAATTTGCATACGAGATCATTTTATTGATGTCTTTGTCTAGTGGCCATTGGGAACCAGCAAACACTTCTAAATAATAAATTGGCTCTAAAAACTAAATTGTTAGTCCCAATAAGTCATAAATGACTTATGGAAGCTAGGGAAAATCTCTAACGACGAGAATAAGTGGAACTCAATGAACTGAAGGATTTCGAAAGCACAAAAGGACAAGGTACTGGGTGCGCATGCTTCAAGCACGACTCCCTTGGCAAACTATGTGAAGAGATAACACTTCGAAGGGCTTTTACCACAGGTATTCCTTTCTCAATCAGCTCTCCCGCTTCACTTCCAAACAGCCAAAACTCAACATCAACAACCTGCTGGCCTCCAACTGAATCGAAAAAGGTTGATGCATGAAAATCTGAATCACATCACAGTGACACCATCTCGATACCCGCACAAATCAACAAAGTCTTATCCGAGCCAAAATTAGTCAAAGAGATGAGTCATACAACCAACTAAAAATCCAAATATAATGTTCTTCTACCATTCCATATCTGCTATTCACCCCACACCAAGAGGCAAATCACTTGAGTCCTATCTGCACAATCTTATCAAGGACAACTCAAAGGACTGAGGCTGAACTACTAAATATCCATATGACAAATATAAGAATAAACCCAGAAGGAGCTATCCGGTCACACAAATAAAGATAATCAAGGAACGCATTCTATGCCAATGCTACAACTAGTCTGGATTGTAATTAAACTGAAATCCAGAAGGTCAAGGCATAACTACTCATCACTGAATGAACCGTTCCATGATATCTTATCAACTGAGAATTAAACCATACCAAATCCAACTCAAGTATATTACTCCCACTGAGTATATCATCCCAAATATCTTAAGAAAATTGAAAACCCAGGGACAAAGCTAAAAAACTAATACCGGGTCTATGACTATTATCTTAACACTTTTCAATTATAACCCAACTGATGTCGATAAGACCTAATAGGTAACCCTGGAGTAGGATCAACCATCCTATAAATAAAATCCAAACTAAGTAAAATCTAAAATGAATAATGCACTCAAGCTCTACAACTCCGAGATCAAATCTCAATCCCAAGGCTAAATCACTCGATCTCAACTACCTAAACCAAACATAAACACGGGTAGGCCTTCATAATCAAAATCTATCACAACTTCTGAATCACCAGTCTAAGGCATCAACTCAAAACTAAGCCAATAAGTCTATATTAACTTCAACAACTCAAATCAACCTCAGTATCTAAATCTGACACATCCAAGCTAAATCATGTCGAGAAAAAATTGAGACATCGCTGAAGAACAAAATCACCACAAGGATAAACCATCGACTAAAAATGCAAACAAACAACTCTATATCATATAAAGGGCACGAAATGTAGACACAAAATGGAAATCATGTCAAAGGATAAATCACTGGTTGAAAATGCAAATAACTAACTCCATATCTGTTGGAGGGGGTAAAATATCAAAATATATTCAAAGACTCATAGAGGTTGAAAATCATACTAATAACAACAAAAACTCTAGCAGCTCTGGGACACGCAACTTTAGCTGAAAGCTATTCAGTCCAATAATTCTTCTTGACAAATAGTAGCCATAGGCATATATGACCGAGGAGAAACATTCCACCAAGCCTTAATTGGTTGAACAAACTCTAAAATAGGGATTTCCTTAATCCACCTAAGTAGGACAATCAAAACTCGATCAATACACAAATCAACTTATTAAGGAAGAAAATACCAATCTTAGAACCAATACAAGGGTTAAGACCACAACTAGGAAATGAACCAAGAAACTCAATATCAAGAACATCTAATTTGATAACTCAAGAATTGATCACGGAAAAGACAACTTGCCTCTAACTCTCCAACTCAACTTTAGACAAAAATTATATCACGGCAAGAAAAACACATCCAATCACCACACTCATATAGAGAGCAAACCATCATAAAGAGATGAAACCAAACTATCTAAGAGATGGATATAAGACATCTTGATATCAATATCAAAACTATTATCAGGGTATGAAATGGCCATAAGCAAAGAATAAATCTAAAACTTGTCATGCTCAAGAATGGTCTATATAGTCAGGATGGTCAATGCAAAAACCATTACAACTAAAAAGGCAAGTCTTCGAATATCAGGCTCAAGAATAAGCAATATATCTAAATTTCCAACTTTAAAACCATAACACATCCATATATAGTAACTTACTTTTGATACCATAATTTAATCGACATTTAATCTAGCACAAGGGGACTCAAACGCAAATGCTACACCCATAGGGATAAAATATCAGTATAGATCTAATCTATCCACTACTAAGGAAATAAACTACTGGATAATCATAAATTCAACTACAAAGTACACTATAACCTATATAAACTCATCAAGGCATATAATTATCAATGGGTTTGAAAAACCATGTACACATAAATAGAAAAATGGTAAATATGAGAAATAAATACACCTATCATGGTGAAATCCTTAATCACATGCTTGATTAATCTAAGGGAGAATAAATCTCAATGGGTCTAAACTAGACCGACCAACTAAATCATCAATTAAGACAACAAGAGCACTATTTCTAATTTAAGATGCAATAACATATCAAGGTTGATCTGAATGAGTTGAAAGACTAGTAATCCCTCATCGATGACACTCTATAGGCCAGTAAATGATTAATCTATCACTGTATAAAACTTCTGAAGCACCAGCATAGAGAGAAATACAAACTAAGCCCAAATGGCTAACCAACTGACACTGAGAACACTCTTTACTACCAATGTCCTATATCGTGACAACAAAAACAAACTCCTTGAATACTCTGAAATACTGCCCCTCATGATCTAAAATGGCTGCCATAGCCTGAAGACCCTATACCGAAGACTCTGTAAGGTACTATAAGAACTCTGTCTTCCATTATCATCATGGCTAATTTGAGAACCACTCATAGTCTAAAATACTACCTGTATAAAGCTGATAAGATATAAGTAAATTTTTTCTCTACCGGAAGAATAAACTCTCATGAATATTATACTAGTAACACTATACTGATGGCATGGCCTCTTGCCTCTTTCTCCATAAGTCTTAATAAATGCTCTCTATGAGGCTCTCTGTTAATCAATAACTTAAGAGAAGGAAGACCCAACTGCTATCAAGGGCTCCAATACAAAATAGAGTGGCAATCGAAATCCTCTAATAAATCCATACACCATGCCTTGCACAAGGAGATATAGCATTAAAAATGCCTACCCACTCAAGAAATCCAATCTCATACTCTTAAATTACTAAATAGCCCTAATACATAATAGTAATTCCAACTTTGTCTTGAGAACTACAGGATTACTCTAATGTCATCCATGGTTGGGAGGGATATACAACATGAATCATATACCTAATGTTATACCTTGAATGGTTGAGGTAGTCATAAGCTCAACTAGAGCCTTAATTGTCCACAAATTCATTAGATGACACATAATATCTCTAATATCCACTCCTGACTCACTGGTCCAATACAGTGCTGAAGCTCTGAGAACATATTTCCAAGTTGTATCTGCATCTATCGACCATCTCGCACCATTCATTTGGGATAGGTAGAGCTAATGAATATACTCAAGGCTTGTAGCTATGCATACACACAACAAGGAGACAAAAATAAATTTTGTAAGAATGTCTCTATAGCCTCCAAAAGTTAGGATAAATAAGTCTCCATACCAACCCGTAGAACTCTACTAAATACTTAGCTCTTGTATTAATACACCTTTGAACTTAGGATATGATTATAATTTGTCAAAAACCAATTTCTCAAGTAATGATGGTGCCTAATATAACCCACCAGTATGCAATCCAAACCCGTAGTATATATAAGTGAAAGAATGCAGAAAAGATATAATAAAAGATCAAATACATTATGTAGTCCCAGAACCTGATGCTATCAGTACAAGAGCTCCTAATATAAGAAGGGTACAAAAATAAAATACCAAAGGAATTACGCTATTATAACAAATCTCTGAATACAACATTGAGACAAGTCTAGTACCTAAGTAGGAGGAAAGTAATACTTTAAACACTAGAATCTTGCTCTAACTCTCCAAACCATGGGTGCTCCACACGACGCCTACGTCAATGGTAGTAACTCATACTACGATTTGCATGATGTGGAAGTGTAGTATGAATATCAAACACGTGGTGCTAAGAAGGAAACTGCCAATTGAGATCAAAAGATAATGTTGATACATATATCATATAAAAAATGAAACTAAACCCAAGTATCTAGCACCCATATAAGCAAGCCAATTAGATAATAAGGATAAACTATCCTTTTTCATGTCCAAGAGATTAACATAATAAGGCTAATAAAGTGTCAAGGATGAGCTATCCAATTCCATGAATACTCAAGAATATCAAGTCTATACCGTATATCCCTAGTCAATTTATGAATAAAGGGCAAAAGAAAGATATATAACAATGAACAAGGCTAAGGAATAAATATTAAATCTAAATAAATGAAAGAAAGGATATACAGTAATACCATAGCTACAATAGATATATATACATATATATATATATATATATAAGGTTATCTGAAAGTATAGCCTACATCATCAAACAAGCATTTTAAGACCTTATAATTATAGCAGGAACTAGTGCTACAATACTCAGGGTTCTAATCCATATATCAAATCATTAGATCATTATGTAAAGTAATATAATAATAGGATAGAAGGGGAAAGAATTATACCTCAAATCTCACTACTGAATTAGTAACTTGTTTGTCACAAAGTAGCTATAACAATGATTATAATAATAATAATAAAAGTAACAATACTAATGCGAGTAACTAGATAGTTTGGGCGATAAGTACACCATAGCCTCAGATGGTTCAACCAACATACAGCATACCATAAGTTATAGTCATCACCCATACCTATGCAACTCATTATTTGGGCTGATAGATATAGGTCCATACCAGTGATAGGCAATGCACATGCAAGAATAAATAAAAAGTAAAGAATAAACATCACACTGCCATAATCATATTCATCATTATTATAACCATCATCACGATAATCACCATCATCATAATCATTCTCCGGACTTGCTGGGAATCTAGTAGCCATACATAGGGCTATCCGTACTCAAATGGGTTGATGTACACATTAGCATATCAATATAATCATCCTTAGGATTTACTGGGTATCAAAACCATTATAATATCCCCTGGCCTTCCCAGGTAATAATATCATAACACAATATCCTCCTGCTTATTAGGTATATGAGCATATCATTATAGTCATCATCCGACCTTGTCGAGTATATAATTAGTATAATCATAATCATCAACTGTCATGACCCAAACTAGGGCCAAGTTATGCTTGGTGCCTTAACTCTAACTGAGACCAAGGACCACCCCCAATACCCCACTATAACCGCCCTATATCCAATGTCAGATGAATTTGAAACATCTAATTAGATAGAACAATAACAAATTAAAAGCATCATTGAAAGTCTATAACCATAATCCAACAACCTTAATTAAATATCCAACTGGTGACAGCTTTAATGCTAATACCAATATAAACGATGACACTCACACAGACATCGTACATGTCTATAGTAGTCACAAAAAGCCTCTAACAAAAACAAAGAACATTTGGTCGGGACATGCCCCCGACCATAGCCAAAACCAAACTCCAAGAAATAAATAATGTATGAAAAGATATCCATTGCATTAAATGGAGTCTCTTAGAGTATGGAAGCTTTCCACTTCAGTGTGACCCAAATGTTGTCACCGAATCCAAGTTACTGAGCAGAAGAAGTAATATGGCCAGTTCTTATATCGCATGGGGATACAACACCTAAAGATGAATTAGAAGGTGAATGCTAGAATATACTTAGGAATAAAGGTAAAATAATGTCATTACTCAAAACCAAATTAAATAACCACATGCAATCATATTCATAAATAAGTATATACCATGCCGAGAAAGAAAACTAGGTTTAGTATACATTTAAAATATTAGTCTAAGCTATGTAACTTGACCATCCTAAAACTACCCACGAGATATATTGGTCAAGTGGTACCCACTGAATGGGCCCTAATATGTATAGCCATATGAAACTGAGATATCATTAGGGTTGGGGATTCATGTATACCTTTTGCCCTCCATGATACATAAATACAAGTATAAAATTAAGGGATTCTCAAGTATCCCACAATTATATGGTCACCATGACCAACCCTTATGTCGGCAGACATAAGATTCCAGTGTTTGTCTATCGAACTAACACCTTCACAGCTAGCTATCATGACCCACCATTATTGCTCGATTAAAACCTTTAGTAAATAATTAAACCACCAATTGTAAAATTTAATTACTAAGGAATTATGTAGTGGTATCATCATACCAACTATAGCATGCATGAGAAGCCATTAGACAACACTTAGGGGATTTCCATGTACCCCATATGATTTTTAATCAATCAAAACCATGGAAACTAAGGCCTTTCCAAATCATTTAATTCAATCAAGCCAATTTAGGTTTCTTTACCATGTTATGCAATGAAAGGTTTTCAGTAAAATTCAAATATGTAACAAAAACATTTCAGTGGCATTTTAACAAACATGTTTAGGGCATGTAGTTTCCAAAATAAAAATCAAAACCAAAACCAAGAATCAATTAACCATTCCCATACAATCGCATGTTAAAACCAAAATTATAACATAAAAACCATAAATAAAACATGGGAAAATATCACCCAATGATTAGTAACCAAAACTAACATGCCCCAAACTAGGTTTTTATCTTTATAAGCATTTAAAGTCTAAAAAGGATAGGACCACTTCCGATACCCAAACCAACCAACCAATATAAGCCCTAAGTTGGATAAATTTAGAAAATATAATAAGATAGCAGAAAAGAAAACTAATTGTCATAAATTTTGTAGTGTCTAAATCAATCCATCAAAACAACACACTAATCAAAGTGCCCTGTTAGATTGATAAGTATATAGAAAGTATATCGAAAATCAGTTATCTCTAGATAAGTATATAGAAAGTGCCCTGTTAGATTGATTTATTGGTTTATATTTTAAGATTTAATAGAACTAGAGAAGATAGATTTCAATGTTATTTTTAGAATGGATTGGCTCTATTCATGCTATGCATCAATTGATTGTTGCACCCGAGTGGTAAAGTTTCAGTTTCCTAAAGAGTCAGTCTTTGATTGGAAGGGTAGTTCAGTATCTCCCAAAGGCCGCTTCATATCTTATGTTAAAGCCAAAAAGTTAATAGTAAAAAGATATACCTACTACCTTATTCGGGTTAAAGACACTAAGTATGAAGCACCAACCATTCAGTCAGTTCATTTAGTCAATGAATTTTTAGAGGTCATTATAGAGTATTTACCTTGGGTACCTCTTGATAGAGAAATAGAATTTGAGATTGATCTCTTTCCCAATACCTAGCCTATCTCTATTCCTTCCAATTGTATGGCTCTGACAGAGATAAATAAAATTAAAGAGCAGCTTAAAGATCTCTTAGATAAGGGTTCATTAGACCTAGTATTTTCCTATGGGTGCTTTATTTCTATTTGTGAGGTAGAAAGATTGAAAACTTAGAATTTTTATAGACTACAAGTAGTTAAATACAGATACCATTATGAATAAATACTCTATTCCTAGAATTAATGATTTATTTTACCAATTTTAGGGTGCTTGTTGGTTTTTAAATATTGATCTTAGGTTGAGGTATCACCAAATGATGGTAAGGGATTATGTATCCCAAAGACGGCCTTCAAAACCTGGTATAGTTATTGAGCTTGTTGTTATGTCTTTTGGGCTAACAAATGCTCCCGCAACTTTTATCTATTTGATAAATAGGGTCTTCAATTAGTACTTGGACATTTTTTCCATTGTTTTCATTTATGACCTACTTGTATATTATTTAAGTGAGGAGGAGTATGCAGACCATTTGAGCATAGTGTTATAGACTCTTAAGGATCATCAACTTTATGCAAATTTTAGTAAGTGTGAATTTTTACTTGAGTGTTACATTTTTCATTTATGTTATTTTGGGGGAAAGTACTCTTATGGACCTTCAGAAGACGAATATAGTAAAGCACTAGCCAATACCCATTACTCCATTTGATAATCATAGCTATTTTGGTTTAGTTGATTATAATAGGAGGTTTTTTGAGGGTTTTTCTTAATTTCCACACCATTGACTAAGTTGAATTAAAATAATGTGAAGTTTATATAGTCAGATAAATGTGAGAAAAGTTTCCAAGAGTTTAAAGATAGACTAACTTTGGCTCTAGTGTTAGCCTTGCCATAAGGGTTGGATGGATTCGTGGTGTATTGTGATACTTCCAGTGTAGGGTTTGGTTGTGTTTTGATGAAAAATTAAAGGGTAATAGCCTATACATCTATAAATCTTATACATATGAAAAGGATTATCTAACCTATAATTTAGCGTCAGCGGCTATTGTATTTTCTCAAAAGATTTAGAGGCATTACTTAAATGATGTGTGTGTTGACATTTTGACTAATAATAAGAGTCTATAGTATGTTTTTATAAAAAAAGAGTTTAATATTCATTAAAGAATGTGGTTGGAGTTGTTAAAAGATTATGACATGAATGTGTTTTACCATCCAGGTAAGGCAAATGTGGTAGTAGACATACAGAGTAGGATGTCTATGGGTAGCATGTCTTATTTGAAGAAGGAAGAATCAGAGTTGTCCAAGGAAATTCATATATTAGCTTGCTTAGGTGTATGTTTATTTGATATGGATGATGTGAGAGTAGTGGTACATAATGGTTTAGAATTGTCCTTAGTTGTTGAAGTGAAGGAGAAGAAAAATAGTGATCCCATACTTAGAAAGATATTAGATGCATTTTTGCAATAAAAGGTAGAGGTTTGCTATCAAGGGGGATAAGGTGTTATTCTTTGTAAAGGTCATCTTTCTGTATCCAAATGTGGATGGGTTACGACAAAGGATATTAGTAGAGGCTCACAGTTCAAAGTATTTGATTTACCCTAGTTCTACTAAGATTGACGTGACGTGCAAAATTTATTTGTGTAATGGTAATAAAAGGGATATAGCAAAGTTTGTAGCCACGTGTCCCAACTATCAGCAGGTAAATATTAAGCATCAAAGGACTAGAGGTACACTTTAGGATATTAGCATTCCTAGTTGGAAGTACGAGGTCATCAATATGGATTTTGTTACTAAACTTCCTTTCAGCAGACGCCAACACGATTCAATTTTCATCAAATGACCAAATTAACCCATCTCTTACCTGTTAATACTTAAGATACAGTGAAAGATTATGCTATGATGTAGATTCATAAATAATTATGACTCTATGGGATTAACTTGTCCATTATTTTTGCTAGACGAACACAATTATGTTCCCAATTTTTGCAATCATTTTCTAAATTCCTTAGTACGAAGGTAAAGCTTAGTACAACTTTTCATCCACAGACAGATAGTCAGGCTCAGTGTACAACTTAGACACTGGAAGATATGTTGAAAGCGTATATGATAGACTTAAGGAAAGCTAGTATGATTATTTACCTTTGATTAAGTTTTCCTTTAATAGTAGTTATCATGATAGTATTTAGTTGTCTTCGTTTGAAGCATTGTATGGGCATAAATGTTGTTAACCTATAGGTTGGTTTGAATTTGGTGAAGAGTCCTTGATTGGGCTGGATTCTATTCTTAAAGCCATGGAAAAAGTCAAATTAATTTGCGAGAGGTTGAGAATTACTCAAAGTTACCAGAAATCATATGTAGCTGAGAAGTAGAGAACTAAAAATTGAAGTAAGTGATTAGGCTCTCTTGAAGATGTCACCCATGAAGATGATAATGAGACTTGGGAAAAAAGTAACACAGTCCCTGATTTAGTGTCCTTATGAAATAGTGAATTATGTTGGAGAAGTTGCTTTGAGTTATATTGTAATACCCCCAAACTTTTCCTTAAGCCTAATTTCATCTCTAGAAGGTTACGGAATGACTTCTTAAGTGAGTGATGTTTAAACCATATAGAGTTTCCCAAGTTTCGACTTTTTATCATGTGGGAAATTTAATTAGCTTTCCAATGATATAAGATCTACTAAAATCTAATAACTAGGCAAGAAGTTATGGCTAATTTAAGTTCTAATAATAAAACACCATCATTTTAGTGTTTGGCGCATCGCAGAGAGGGTCTAATTAACAATTGTTAAATTATAATGGAACTCCGCGATCGTGGTACATCGCGGAGGACCCCAATTTCCCAATAGTCAATTTCCAGTTGCCTAGCGCGATTGTGGCACGTCGCGCTAAAGTTCCAGGTCACAATTAGTAGGAAAACATGATGGCTCTGCATCGCTATGACTCTTAGATTCCCATTTGACAATTTTCCATGAGCAACCACGATAGTGGCTCGACGTGGTGGCCAATGAAATTGGGCTCCCAGTTATATATTTTTAGTTAAGTCAAGGGTTAAAACAGGGTTATTTTGGGGAATTATCCTACCCCAATTCGCCCAAAAACATAAAATCAATGGTATTACAAAGCTCTTTATGCCCTAAATACTCACTCCCTTCAAAACGAGAACCCTAAGCATCCAAATCCACATCTAAGAACTTTAAGATTTCACCATAGTTTTTATAAATTGAGTCAAGATTCAAGATTCCTAAGTCAAAAGCTTCAAGAACCCTCAATCAAGAGTAAGAACAGTGTCCAAAAAGCTAGAGTACATCCAAAGCTTCTAATTCAAGGTATGTGGGGCGTGAACTAGGACATAACTTTCGTCCTTGTGCCCAAAAGTTTTTTAATTACAAGGAATTATGGTTTTACAGGTTTTCTTATGAAATTGAATTATGGGTTTATACCTTATGTTATTATTTCTTGAGGTTATGATGGTTTCAATGTTTTAGAAATTGAAGTACATGAGTATGTTGAGATTACAATGCATATTGCTGAAAAATTCTAAATTCTATATGATTTTTAAATCTTTATGATATCAAGTATATATTTTAATGCATCTTAACTTGAGATTGAATTGTGGGTCACTAAGCCCTACTTGATATTTCAATTCTATGAACTTTTGTGCTATAAGCGCCCATGATTTGAGTATATTTAGACTTGTTGAGAAAGGTTTGACCTAGATGGTCATAGTAGCTTTGAATCAACTTTACTAAATAAGACTATAGATTTTATTGTTGGGTTCTTTATGAACCGTGAAATTACTTTAAAGTGGATTTCCATGAGATGAGCATAGCTAACTAAAGGGAGTAGTATTTAGCACCGAGTGGGTAAGTCACTACAGTTTCATACCCCAGAACTTTGTGCCACCGTAGGATTGAGATTTATGGGCCTGAGGCTGAGATAGTGATCTCAAAGTTGAGGTTATACTCCCTGGCAAGAGTATGATGCCTATTCCAAACTTGAGGTTTTTTCCTTAGGAGGACAAAATGTTGGACTCCATGTATCTCACATTATGTATGTCAGTCAAGTGAACCTCCCTAATAGAAATATTTTTAGAATAGCTTCTTAAAGTATAAATTATCCCTTGAAGAAAGTACTTTTACCTATTAGTAAGAGTAAATAATAAGTTTCTAAAGTAAAGATTTTTAGGTACTCAGTTTAAATGATCACAAACTTAGTTAATTCATGTGTTACATTAGATTACATTTTAAAATTTTAGTTTAGCTCTCAGATGTTGAGACGAGCACTTTACCACTTAGTCTATATGTTTTGAGAAGGAAATTGAACTACAGATTTCAAATATAGTGTCTTGACTGATGATATTTATACTATGTGTTCCATTATTCATAATTTACGAGATATGCATATTTTTGAAATTATTCAAGCTATGTGAGAAAGTTATATCAACATGCATGATTTTATAAAGATTCAGAATATTGTTGTTTTAAGTATTTCATACACCCCCATATACTTAGTACATCCTCAAAGTACTGATCCACATATACGTGTGTGTACTACATTGTCTCATAATATAGGTTGAGGTGCTCAGTCTTAGCAGTGATAGTGATTTTAGAGCATCTCATGTAGATCTTTATCTTTGGTAATTCCTCATGGTTCGAGGACCTATATCTATAGATTTTTTGCTTTCATAGTGTTTTAAGCATTACTTTTAGATCCGTTTGAGTCAGTTGGGGTCTATCCCATTAGCTCTCTAGTTTGAGTAGTAGAGGCTTTATTAGACTAGACTATTAAGGTTGTTTTACTCTTTTCAACATGTTGCTATTCGGAAAGAATTCTTTTGTTATTTCAGTTTGGATATGCGATGTCAATATACTTATTTTGGTATAATTATTCTAAGGTAAGTATTGGGAGTAGTAGCAGGCTCAAAGGGTTAGCTCAGGGCTACTTGTTGCCTTAAGCTTTGTGTGACATCTCAAGATGAGATTTTGGGTGTTACAAACTTAGTATCAGATACTATCGTTTAAGGAGTCCTATGGAGTCTGACAAGCAGTGTTACAAAGATTTTTGATCATCGATGTAAAGCACGCCACAACTATAAGTAAGAGGATACGGGTAATTTTATAAAAAAGTCATCTCTTTCTTTCAGAGTCTATCGTACCTAAAACTTTCTTTATACGCTATCAACTCATGCTCTTTTATTATAGGAAATGCCTCCCCGAAGAGCTAATGCCCATATGAATATCGATCAGCCACCTGAACTGGCCAATTCCCTGGATCAGAATGTGTCTCATGCTGAGTTTTGGGCTCTTTTTCATTCATTAGCACAAACAATCACCGCTAATGTTCAACCCAATAACCAGGACGCAGCTCCTCACCAGCAAGGAGGTTATTTAGCTGCAGCCAGGATCCAAGATTTCATGAGGATAAATTCGGCAGAGTTCTATAAGTCAAAGGCAAGTGAGGACCCACAATTGTATCTTAAGGAGGTAAAGAAGATCACCCCAGTCATGCATGTTTCTAAAGAAAAAAGTGTAGACCTGGCCTCTTATAGGCTAAAAGATATTGCTTATGATTGGATTGTGGTGTGAAGGAAGACTAAAGGGGAGAACGTTGCTCCTATGACTTGGCAGACATTCAAAAATGCATTCTTGGATAAGTTCTTCCTACTTGAAATGAGGGAAGCAAAGATAGAAGAATTCATGAACTTGAGCCAAGGCTCTATGACTATTAAGGAGTATTACCTCAAGTTCAACCAGTTAGTTAAGTATGCTCTTGACTTAGTAGCTGACACCCGATCTAGCATGAGTAAGTTTGTGACCGCGTGTATGTTTTGGTGTTGGAAGAGTGTATAACTACTATTCTCAATAAGGATATAGATCTGTCCAGATGAATGATGTATGCACAACAAATTGAGGCAGATAAGATAAAGAAGAGAGATAGAGTAAGGAGAAATAAGAGGGATAGATCAGAGTAGTTTGAGCATGGCCAGACTAGATCCTATGGAGGAAACTGACCTCAATTTTAGAATCGCTCATCTATGCCAGAGCCTTCATCAGCTAGTGCTCCTACACCAAGAAATATGTAGGATCGATGGAATAAGTCTTCTATGCCTAGGTCCTATAACAGTGTAAGTAATAGACCTCGTTATCCTACATGTGCTAAGTGTGGTAAGAAGTATCCCGATGAGTACTTAGCAGATCAAAGGGTTGTTTTAGTTGTGGTAAAATAGGCCACAGACTTAGAGAGTGCCCACATGTTAGACAGGGGAACAGAGATGCCCGACCTCAAACTCAGGCTACTATTGCACCAGCTCCAGTAGCCCGTCTGGCTACTTCTTAGGTCACCTTATCCATTACCACTGGGGGAAGAATGATTCTCCAGACATTGTTACAGGTATACTCCGTGTCTTTCACTTTGATGTTTTTGTGTTGTTGGACCCTGGGTCAAGTTTCTCTATGTCACACTGTTAGTTACTATGAGTTTTTAAAATGAGTCCCAAAAAGATTCATGAGTCTATCCTTGTTTCTACCCCAGTAGGTGAGCCAGATGTTACTATGCAAGTTTACAAAAAATGTCCCATTACTATTCTTCATAAAGTCATATTTACTATTTTGATAGAGTTTGATAGGGTTGATTTTGATCTTACCCTGGGTATTGATTGGCTCCATTCCTGTTATGCATCTATAGACTGTCATACACGTGTGGTTAAGTTCCAATTGCTAGATAAGCCAGTATTTGAGTGATCTGGAATTCTCTATCTCCCAAGAGTTATTTTATATCCTATCTCAAATCCAGAAAGCTAATATCTAAATGTTACATCTATCACCTAGTTAGAGATAGAGACACTAAGTCTGAGACCCTAACTATTCAGTCAGTCAGTATAGTTAAAGAGTTTTTGGATATTTTTCCAGAAGATCTCCTAGTGGTACCTCCCGATAAAGAGATAGAGTTTCAGATTGACCTTTTTCCCAATACAAAGCCTATTTCTATTCCTCCATACTGTATGGCATCTGCAGATCTTAAGGAGTTGCTAGAGAAAATCAAAGACTTCTAGACAAAGGTTTCATAAGGCCCAGTGTTTCTTCTTAGGGCACATCCGTCCTATTTGTGCGGAAGAAAGATAGTTCTTTACATATGTGCATTGACTATCATCAGCTTAACAAGGTCACAGTCGAGAATAAGTACCCTCTTCCTATAATTAATGACCTATTTCATCAATTAAAAGGTGCAAATTATTTCTCCAAGATAGACTTTAGATCTGGCTATCATCAGCTTAAAGTAAGGGAATGTGATATTTCTAAGATAGCCTTTTGAACCCGCTATGGTCACTTTGAGTTTCTAGTCATTTCTTTCGGGCTAACCAATGCTTTAATAGCTTTTATAGACCTCATGAATCGAGTGTTCAGACAGTATCTGGATATATTTGTCATATTGTTCATAGATGATATCCTTGTGTACTCTCATACTGAGAATGACCATGCAGATCATCTTAGAATTGTCTTGGAAACTCTTAGAGATCATCCGTTGTTTTCTAAATATAGCAAGTGTGAATTTTGGCTAAGGTTAGTAGCCTTTCTCGGTTATATTATTTCAGCCAAAGGCATTAGAGTCGATTCCTAAAAGACAAAGTCTGTAAGAAATGGGCCTACACCTATCTCTCCATCTGACATTAGGAGTTTCTTCGGTCTAGCTGGCTATTATCATTGTTTTGTTGAAGGTTTCTCATCTATTGTGTCTCCCATGACCCAATTAACCCATAAAAAGTTAAGTTCCTTTTGTCAGATTCCTGTGAGAAGAGTTTTCAGGAGTTGAAGTCTTGACTCACTTTAGCCCCAGTGTTGACATTACCTAATGGTACGGATGGTTTTGTGGTGTATTGTTAAGCCTCTAGAGTTCGCTTGGGTTATGTGTTGATGAAAAGAGGTAAGGTTATAGCCTATGTCTTTAGACAGTTGAGGCCGTATGAAAATAATTACCCAACCCACGATCTTAAGTTAGCTGATGTGGTCTTTGCTTTGTAAATATTGAGACACTCTCTTTATGGTGTCCATGTAGATGTGTTCACGAACTACAAGAGCCTGTAATATGTGTTTTCTTAGAGGGAGTTGAATCTTTATCAGAGAAGATGGTTAGAGTTGCTAAAAAACTATGATATGAATGTGTTATATCTTCCGAACAAGGCCAATAGAGCAGCAGATGTCCTTAGTAGGTTATCTATAGGTAGTGTAGCTTATGTAGAGGAAGATAAGAAAGAATTGGCTCTTAAAGTGCATCGTTTGGCTAGGCTGGGTGTTACGTTGCTTGATACGGTTGAATGTAATGTTTGGGTTCAGAGTAGTTCTGAATCCTCTTTAGTTTTTGAAGTGAAGGAGAAGCAATACTTGGAAGCTAATTTGGTCAGACTGAAGGAGTTAGTCAGAGACCAAAAGGTAGAGGTTTTCTCCTAAGGGGGAGAGATGTGTTGAGATATCATAATAGATTATGTGCTCCGTATGTTGGTGATTTGAGGCAAAGAATTATGGCAGAAGCGCATGATGCAGAATATTCTATACATTCAAGCGCTACCAAGATGTACCACGACTTGTGGGAAATCTATTAGTGGAGTGGCATGAAGAAGGATACAGCAGAGTTTGTGGCAAAGTATACAATGTGCCAATAGGTTAAGGTAGAGCACCAAAGTTCTGGTGATTTGATACAAGAGTTTAGTATATTCACTTAGAAGTGGGAGGAGGTGAATATGGACTTTATGACTAGTTTACCCATTTTGCTTTGTCATCATGATTCGATTTGGGCCATTGTAGATAGGTTGACTAAGTTAGTGCATTCTTTCTAGTGCGTACATCTTATACAATAGAGGATTATTCTAGATTTATATCTAGGAGTTAGTCAGATTGCATGGAGTTCCCTTGTCTATCATCTTGGATAAGGGTACTCGGTTTACTTCCCAGTTTTGGAGAGCTTTTCAGAAGGGTCTCGATACCCAAGTACATTTTAATTCCATCTTTTACCTGTAGATAGATGGTCAGGCTAAGAGGGCCATCCAAACTCTAGAAGATATATTGAGGGCATGTTTCCTTGATTTCAAGGGTAGTTGGGATGAGCATTTGCCACTAATTGAATTTTCCTATAAAAATAGTATCACTTTATCATCAAGATGTCACTATTTGAAGATTTGTACGGGAGAAGGTATAGATGTCCCAAAGGTTGGTTGTAAGTTGGTGAGGCTGCTTTGGTTTGGCTTGATGTTGTATTTGAGGCTATGGAAAAAGTCAGGTTGGTTAGAGAAAGGTTGAAGATAGCCCAGAGTTGTAAGAAGTCATATGCAGATGTAAGAAGAAAAGACCTTTGTTTTGAAGTTAATAATTTGGTGTACTTGAATATTTCGCCCATGAAGGGGGTGAAGAGGTTTGGGAAAAAGAGGAAGCTTAGTCCCCGGTATGTGGGTCCCTGTAGAATCCTAAGTCGTGTGGGGAGAGTTGCCTATGAGCTTAAGTTGCCTGTAGAGTTTTTAGCTATGCATCCTATCTTTCATGTCTCCACGTTTAAGAAGCACATTGGTGATTCCATTGTAGTGGATCCTTCAGAGAGCCCAGATATCCTGACTAGCCTTTGGTTTGAAGATTTTCCAGTTGAGATTCTAGACCACCAGATCCGTAGATTGAGGAACAAAGAGGTTTTTTCGGTCAAATTTTTGTGGTGAAACCAGTCAGTTGAGGGTGCTACTTGGGAAGCCGAGGCAGATATGCAATCCAAGTACCCACACCCCTTCTACACAAGTTTAGATCAAGATGAAGGTACTATTCTTCCTTAATTCATCCCCTTTTGCATTTAAAGTTTCAGCTATATAGCTATCTTAATATAAGTTCAAGCATTCTCTGAGGTATTCAAGAGTTTAGAATGATGAAGATTCGGTTTAGCAAGTGGTTTCAGCTGTGTATACTTAGTTTTCTCCATATCCTTAGCCTAGCTAGAGGCATTCAAGGATGAATGTTCCCAAGAGGGAGATATTGTAATACCCCAAACATTTCCTTAAGCCTAATTTCATCTCTAGAAGGTTAAGAAATGACTTCCTAAGTGAGTAACATTTAAATCATATAGAGTTTCCCTAATTTCAACTTTTAATCATATGGGCAATTTAATTAGCTTTCCAACGATATAAGATCTACCCAAATCCGATAACCGGGCAAGATGTTATAGCAAATTTAAATTCTAGTCATAAAACACCATCATTTTAGTGTTTGGCACATCGAGGAGAGGGTCTATTTAACAATTGTCAAATTCCAGTAGAAATCCACGATAATGGTGTATCACGGAGGACCCCAATTCCCCAATAGTCAATTTCCAGTACCCTAGCACGATCATGGCACATCGCGCTGAAGTTCAAGGTCCCAGATTCCTATTTGTCAATTTCCAGTGAGCCACCGCGATAGTGGCACATCGCTCTGGCCCCTGAAATCCAGCTCCTAGTTATATATTTCCATTTACTTCAAGGGCTAAAATGAGGGTATTTGGGCAATTATCCTACCCCTAATTCATCCAAAAACCTAAAATCAATGGTATTACAAATCTCTTTATGCCCTAAATCCTTATTGTCTTCAAAAGAGAAACCCTAAGCATCCAAATCCTTTTCCAAGAATCACTAAAGTTCACCATAGTTTTTATAAATTGAGTAAAAATTTAAGATTCCTAAGTCAAAAGCTTCAAGAAACCTCATTCAAGTGTACGAATAGATTCCCAAAAGCTAGAGTTCATACAAATCTTCTAATCCAAGGTATGCGGGGTTTGAGCAAGGGCACTCCTTTCGTCCTTGTTCCCAAAAGTTGTTTTAATTACAAGGATTTATGGTTTTACAGGTTCTGTTATGAAATTGAAGTATGGGTTTATACCTTATGTTAATATTTCTTGAGGTTATGATGGTTTCAATGTTTTAGAAATTGAAGTGCCTGAGTATGTTGAGATTACAATGCATAACGCTAAAAATTTCCAGATTTCTATATGATTTATGATTCTTTATGATATGTAGTATGCATTTTAATAAGTCTTAACTTGTGATTGAATTATGGGTCACTAAGACCTACTTAATATTTTAATTTTATGAACTTTTGTGCTATAAGCGCCTTTGATTTGAGTATTTAGAGATTTATTGAGAAAGTTTTAACCTTGATGGTCATAGTAGCTTTGAAATCCAATTTATTATATGAGATTACAAATTATATAGTTGGGTTCTTTATGAACCAAGAGATTACTTTAAAGTGGATTTCTATAAGATAAGTGTAGCTAACTAAAGGGAGTAGTATTGAGCACCGATTTGGGAAAGTTACTACCGTTTCATACCCCAAAACTATGTTCCACCGTAGGATTAAGATATATGGACCCGAGGCCGAGATAGTGATCACTAAGTTAAGTTTATACTCCCTGGCAAGAGTATGACGCCTCTCCCCAATGTGAGGTTTGTTCCTTAGGAGGATAAGATGTCGGACTCTATGTAGCTCGTAGGTGTATGTCAGTTAAGAGAACGTCCCTAATTGTATGATTTTCAGAGTATCTTCTTAATGTATAAATTTTCTCCTGAAGAAAGTAGTTTTCCCTATTAGTAAGAGTAAATAATAAGTTTCTAAAGTAAAGATTTTTATGTTCTCAATTTAAAGGCTCACAAACTTATTTAATTGATATGTTACTTGAGATTTCATTTTAAAACTTTAGTCTTAGCTCTCAGATACAGAGGTGGGCACTTTACCACTTAGTCTATATGTTTTGAGAGGGGAATAAAACTATAGATTTTAGAAATACTATCTTAACTAATGAGATTTATACTATTGTTCCATTATTCGTAATTTATGAGATATACATTTTTTGAGATTATTCAAGCTATGTGAGTCAGTTATATCAGCATGCGTGATTTTATAAAGATTGAAAATATTGTTGTTATAATTATTTCATACACCCCTATATACTCACTACATCCTCAAAGTACTAATCCACATATACGTCGGTGTGCTACATTGTCTCATAATGTAGGTTCAGGTGCTCAGTCTTAGCAGCGATAGTGATCTTAGAGAATTTCATGTACATTTTTATCTTTGTTGATTCCTCATGGTTCGAGGACCTATATCTTTAGGTTTTATGCTTTTATAGTGTTTTGAACATTACTTTTAGATTTTTCAGCATATTTCTATTTGGACAGTATTCTTTTGTTATTTCTGTTGAGATATGCTATTACAGTACGTTTGTTTTGCTATAGTTATCCTAAGGTAAGTGTTGGGAGTAGTAGCATGCTCAACGGGTTAGATTAGGGCTACTTGTAGCCTTAACCACTGTGTGACATCTCGAGATGAGATTTTAGGGCGTTACATATATCTTCCTCTCGAACTAGCTATCATCCATCCAGTTTTCCATGTTTCATTGATAAATAAGTGCGTAGGGACCCATCCTTAGTATTCCCCATAGAAAATATTAGAGTCAAGGATAGATTGCCCTATGAGGAATTCCCAGTTGAAATATTTTATCGAGAAGTTCGAAGGATAAGGAATAAGGACGTGGTTTCAGTAAATACCCTTTGGAGAAATTATTCGATTGAGGGAGAAACATGGGAAGTTGAAGTAGATATGATGAGTCGATATCCTCACCTTTTCACTTTTAGCATAGAGTCCATCTGAGGTAGGAATTCCTATTTAATCTATTCTACTCAACGACATGCTTACCTATATTTGTTCAACCTATTCAGTTCATGTGTAGTTGTCATTTCTATTATATGATTGTTCATATTATTAGCAAATCAGTTATATATAAATATATAACTTTTACCCATCTTAGTTTTCATTCAAGGATGAATGATCCCAAGGGGGAGATATTTTAATACCCCAGAAGGTCAAACATAAATTTTGAACTATTTGTTATATGACTAAAGACCCCATATTATGTCAAGAAATGATTTACATAACCATTCATCTTTTGTGTGAAGTGTTTTTAATATGATTATGGTCATAAGAAACACTTAGAGCCAATTCGAGTTGAAAGAATTTGTATTGATTGACTCTTTATATTGGATTCTCCAATGGTCAACTTCAAATGACTGCAACTTCCAAAATATAATGATTTTGGTGGACTATTATATATCAAATAAAAGTATTTTAGTCTTGTTTTCAAATCAGATAGTTTCACCTTAATCAAATTTTGGAGTAAAAAGTTATACTCATTTTACCTGGGTATGTCTGTCTGAGAGAAGGTGACGACTTAAGTGATAAGCTTTCAACTTAGTCGCTAGCCTTAAATAGAAAATACCCTAAATCACTTAGGAGAGGTTAATACTAAGTTTATAATCCATCAACTAGTTGGCAAGTTGTTAACCAAGTCGTCAAGTTTAACCAGAAAGTGTTTAAGTCCAATTTGAGGTTGACGACTACGTTGACAAGTTATTAATTGAAAAATTCGGAAATTTTTATTTGTTTTTTTTTGGGGGGGGTGTATTTTGGTCCTTTCCACACCTCAAACTTACCCCCATGAATTAAATCACACTATAAACGATATATTTACATTATTAGTAAGTTTTGAATAGTTATTATCCTGTCCACTCTCCAGAGAAAAGAAATTAGGGTTTCTTTCCAAGGAACAAATTCAAGATTTCCTTCAAGAAATAAAGAAATTTAGGTATGTGGGATTTGAACAAGAATAACGTTTCATTCTTATGCCAAAAGCTTTGATTTTAAAGTTGAATTTATGTCATTTCAATTAGGATTCATAACCAAATTTTCATGTTTTTTAGATTATGGCTTTATCATTTGATTTAAAGTTCAGTTTGCACAAGAATTTACCTTTACCCATATTATTGCTTATATGATTGCTATTGTGAGATGAATTTTGTTATTTTGACATGAAGTTTTATGAGTTGATAAAAGATTTAAATTTAAGCATTGAGTTTGATATTTTGATATAAAGTTTCTATGAGATAAAGAATGATTTTAAGTTCAAGCATAAGTTACTAAGTTTACAAGAAGTTTCAGATTATAAGCTCCAGTTACAAGTATTAGAGCATGATTAAGGTCCATCTTGATCTTATGATCTCAGATAATACATGAAATCACACGTTTCCACATAAATATGATTTAATTAAGAGAAGCATAGTTGGTTTTCAGTTTATAAACCCATATGCTATTTTAATGTTGATTTCATATGTACGAGTATATAAATATATGTTTTGGGAGTAATATTTAGCACTGAAAGGGGAATATGGGTTTAGCGCATCCTATTCTCTAGAAACTACGTGCCGTCGTAGGATTAGGGGCCTCGCCAGAGAGTTTCCCCTCCTTTACCCAATATGTGATAAGTATAGTGATCACTTTAAGTTAAGGTTTTATTCTGATGGCATGGGTAGAAAAACTATCATCAATGTGGATAAGATGTTGGACTCCATGGTGGCTCACGTGGTTTATGTTGGTTATAAGAATCTACGACCAATGTAAGGATTTTATAAACTAAGTTTAATGACTCACTAATATTATCATATTATGCTTTATTATTCCTGTTTTATGATGTGTAAGCTTTCAGTTTTATTCATGATCAAGGTGTGTCCCTTTACACTTAACATGCATATTTTAAAAATATTTTTAGTGTAAGTTTTATGTTATTGAATTACCCCCACATACTCAGTACATTCCAAAAGTACTAACCGATAAATATGTCTATGTGCTACATTGTTTCATAATGCAGGTTTTGATGCACAATTAATGAAAGACACCATTTCCTATATTCGGATAGTTAGTGAGTCCTCATAGTCTGAGGGGAAAGTTTATGATGATTCCAGATGTCAAAGGCAGTTAGTCCAATTATTTAGCTTTAAGTCTAGGTCAATTGTGGTGTATCCCAGTGGCTTTTCAGTTATTAGATTAGAGGCTTATAAAGACTAGTCAAATTATATTTTATTTTCATTCCTCACAGATTTGAAGGTTATTAAGTTACATAGTTTTAGTTGAGATTATTTATATGACTAAATTCAAATTAAAGTTTTAATCAGTATTGACTCATGATTATGAGAGTTCAGCTGAGTAGATATCATGGGTTAGCTTGGGATATTCATACTCTTAAGAACCATGTTTTGTCCTGGGACTACCTTCAGGGCTTTACACTGGATGACCCTTGAAATTGATAGTCGAGATTTTGAAGAAAAAACACTAATAATAGAGTGGTACGCTCCAAGATGGATCACCAACTGGTGTACCATTCAACTTAGCCCTCTACTCAGTGAAAAACTTGGCATAATCATCAAAACAGAAATTTGTCCTCAATGGAAAAAGGTGAGCAGACTTAGTCATTCTATTTATGATGACCCAAATCGATACAAATTGTTGGTGAGACCGCGGATGACCGGTAACAGAATCCATATTAATCATCTCCCATTTCCATACCGCAACTCAATCTCTTAAGTTAACCTACCGTTCCCCAAGATCTCTACCTTCACTTGTTAATACAGCATACACTTAGCAACAAAATTAGCCACATCTCGCTTCATATTACTACACCGATAAATCTCTTTAAGATCCTAGTACATTTTCTTCAAACAAGGATGAATTGTATAACGCGACTTATGAGATAATGCTTAAATTATTTCTCTCAACCCATCAACATTGGGAACAAACAATCCTCTTTGGTAGCTTATGATACCATCACCACCAATCTCAAAAACCATCACTTTTTGTCTACCTTCATTCTTGATTTGCATCATGATAGGATCCAAAACTTGCGTCTCCATTAACTCAACACCAAAAGATGACCTTTCCACATCTTGAACAATCACACCAACATCCTCGAAATCCAAAAAACAAACTCCAAGATTAGCCAAGCGGTGAATATCATTCACCAAATCAGACTTCTTCTCGTCCACGTTATCTTTACCCGGATGATAGTGGTGACTCATTTCATAGTCCTTTAGCATTTAATCCACCTCCTCTACCTTATATTCAATTTATTCTGGGTGAACACGTATTTCAGTCTCTTATGATCCAAATAAATATCAACATGGACCCGATACAAATAGTGCCTCCAGATCTATTTGTACCGCCAGATCTTTAATCCAAATATCACAGCTAACAATTCCAAATATGAGTTGGACAATTTTCTCATGAACTTTTAACTACCTAGAATCATAAGCAACCACTTTTCTATGCTGCATCAACATAAAACCCAATCCCACCCGAGATGTATCATAATAGACAACAAAACCATCTGTTCCACCAGGCAGAGTCTTGACCAAAGCTGAAGTCAACCTATCATTCAGCTTCTCAAAACTACCCTCACAAGCATAAGACCATTAGAATTTCACCTTCTTCTAAGTTAACTTAATCAAAAAGGTAGCAATAGAAGAGGAGCTCTCTACAAACCTTCTATCATAGCCAGCTAAATCCAAGAAGCTCCGAATATTAGATGAAGTCATAGGTCTATGTCACTTGATAAATACCATGTCACTTGATAAATACCACAACCATCTGTGGATCCACTATGAACCCTTTATTAGAATAACATGACCCAAATATGTCACAATATTTAACCAGTACTTACACTTAGAGAACTTTTCATACAAATACTGATCCTTTAAGGTCTGCAGCACAAGGTGGAGGGGATTAACATAATCTGCTTCACTTAGGGAATACACAAAATAATTATTGATAAAGACAATGGAAAAAAAGTCAATGAACTGATAGAAAACCCGATTCATAAAATCCATAAATGTGGTTGGGGAATCGGTCAAATTAAAGGACATCTCCAAAAACTCAAAATGACCATAGTTCATTCGAAAGGCAGTCTTATGGGATATCTTCCTCCTTAATCTTCAAATGATGGTACCCAGACCGAAGATTAATTTTGGAAAAAACCTATCCCCCTGAAGCTGATCAAAGATATCATTAATCCACAAAAGTGAATACTTATTTTTCATTACTTTATTCAGTTGGTTGTAATCAATTCACATTCGAAGGAAACCATCCTTCTTACGCACGAAGAGAATCGGAGCACCCCATGAAGACATACTAGGGCAGATAGAATCCTTGTTAAAAAGATCTTTCAACTGCTCCTTGAGTTTATTCAAATCAGTTGGACCCTTCTAGCCATGATGGAGTCACCCACCAGAGTAGACACCAAAAAGGGGCCCAAAATACATTTAGGATCAAAGCGAAAATGGATAGCCACATATGGGGTCACATAAGAAAGAGTAGATTTCTGATTAAATATATAATATAAATCATGAGAAAAGTCTGTAAGAGTACCAGTAATAACATCGGGGGATGCGTCAAAATCCAAGTGACTGGCAAAGGCATACAAATGTTTTTGACCAATGTTGGAGTCAGAAGCAGAAATAACATCATTTTTTGCAGGAGCGGATGTGTAGTAAAAAGAATCTTATTCGCTCCAAAAGAAACCTTATAAGGATAATCCATTTGCAAATGACTATTTTGACCTCAATAAAAGAACTTATTTTTCTCTTCCCACAAAACCCATGATGCACCTGCCCTCAAAATCTAGAAGAGGGATATGACAGAGCAGATTGAGCCCTACTAGCTTTCGACTAGGATCTGGTTCTCTAAATTCACCATCATACTGAGATTGATGGTCACTAAACGGTTTCAAATAAGGAACACTAGTGGTAGGGTAGGAACCAAAGTTGCCCCACTTCTTCTTAGACCACTTCCCACCTTATCTACCACTTTTCTATTAACCTTCACCCAGATCCGAATAGAAAAAAATCGTATTCTACCTCTCACTCATATTTTCTTGCTTCTTTGTTTCTTCCTTAATTTTTTCCATATGCACCATAAGTTTTGAGATGTCTATATCGTTGTTTAACAAGGAAGCCTTTCTTTCCATGATCAACTAACGGGACAACCTTAAAGGAATCTTCTTCATTCTAGCCCTTATTTTAGACACCAATTCAAAAGTATAACATAATAGCTGATGAGACTTCAAGATGTACTATTTTATAGATATTCTACCTTTTTTAGATTAAAAAATTCCTCGGTCTTTTCCTCCCTTAACTCCTAAGGACAGAAATGGTCAAGGAAAGTACTAGAAAAATCATCCCATAAAGCGAACTCAACATCATCACCCCTAGACTAGTCCTACTCGTCATACCATTGGTACACCATATCCTTTAATTAATAAGAAACGAACTCTACACCCTCCACATTAGTAGCATGCATTACACTCTTTTCTATCATACTAATAAAGTTTTAAGGATCTTTCTCAAGTTTAGAGCTAGTGAAAACAAAAGAACTCAACCTCATGAATTGGCCAACCCTAGTGGCCTCAGATAATAAGCAACAGAAGCAACACTCTTAGTCTGGGAGGCCACCAATTGGGTGAGCAAATGAATCAACTAGAAAAACCCAGTATTAAACACATCAGCTCGAGGTTCCTAAGAAGGGATAGGGGAAACAGTGGAGCTCCCTTGAGGCAATCAGAAGCAGAGACCCTAGATCAGATACGAATTATTAAAGCTGGATGAGCTCCATCCATATTGTTCTTGGATAGGTCAGAAGATTTACCACGAGCATTATATCTTCTAGGAGGTATGATCTTCAAAGAAAACACACGAGAATTAGAGAAGATTAAAGACCTTACACTCTATAGGTTTAAATAAAATAATAAGAAAGGGAAACATTTCAAAATTTCTCGTACCCTCTCCCTAATAAGTGTGGCACGCTACATACCCATAAATGAGAATTTACTTGACACGTCTTTTTTGGACCTACAATGACACCATACCTAGCCTCTGATACCATCACTTTTATGACCAGAACCAACGACAAGCCATGACGAGTATATAAGTCCCACCTGGAACAGATATCACCCTCTGTACCTAGCTAAACCAACCACAACACATCTCAATGTCAGATGATTTTCGAACATATAACAAGATAGAGTGCAATAGCTTAGCAAAAATTTAATACATGTCTATTATCAATGATCGATGACCGACCGACCAACCAACCAACTCCACCCAATAACTACCGTAGTCCAAACAAAGCGTTCTAATAATAAACCAAAACTGAATATCAATAAAGTTCGTACATGCCCTTAACTATATACAAAAACAAGATTAAACAATTTGAGCCATAAGTAACCAAATCATAAAATGTAGACTTTCGGTATGTGGAAGCTCACCACTTTAATGTCAACTCAAAAGTAGATCTTGAATCCTAATCTTAGAGCAGGAGTGCAAAAATGACCAATTCCTGCATCTCATGGTAATACAACATCCAAAGAAGATTAGCATTTAGATCACTAGCATGAAATTCAGCGATAAGGATAATGTAATTTTATGATCAACAGTTTAAAGTCAGCCAAAACCAATAAACATATTCAAATGCATATTTACATATAAACATGTATATATATATGTTATAATGTTTGAGCGATACAATCCAGGTTAATGTTTTAAGTGTATATTAAACCTTGTATATACATATATATAGATACATATATAGAGTTGAGGGTACATATAGCCCGTGGGTACATATATATGTTTGTATATATATATATATATATATTTATTTCACATGTAGGTATAGGGAACAAGGTTTAATATATACTTAAAACTTTAACCTGGATTATTTAGCTCATCAATTATAACATGTACCCATGGGCTATATGGGCCCTATCTCTCACCCCCTTGATGGGCCTTAGTGCATGTACCCATATTAACTGGAGAATATTCTCATATATATGCACAAGAGACTTGAACCTCCTAATCATATACTAAGATGACTTAATCACCTGATCATGTAACAATTTATAGGGTAGTCGAACCTCCATAATCATTAAATAATTATGAGAAAGACTTAAACAACCCTGGTCACTTTGACCCCCGCATCGAAACATGCGGGTTTCAGTGTCGGTCACTCGGACCTCTAATTTCACGAATGATACACACAACCCATATTAGAGGCTAATTAAAATAAGTATCGTACATTCCCATTCATTTAACCATATTCCAAATTAAGGCATGCATTGTTGGTATCGTCATACAAACTACATTTGGATGGTAATGACAATATGCCAAAACAATTTCCATTAACTTGGGGAAACAATTCCCTTTGTTCATTAATACATTGTGAGAGAACACTGATTCCCTTTGTTTATTAAATCATATCATTGTATTTCAAATACCTCGTTATATCTTGCAATGGTTCAAGACTAGTTTAATTTTACAAATTCCCTCATTTATCATAATTAAAAAGATTAATTTAAAATTATGGGATTGGGCATAACCACTTCAAATGTCACAAGTTTGGGAAAATCATAATTCCCTAGTTCATTCACCGTACCCATGCACCCACATGTTCCAAACCATAATTAAAGCATAGAAATCATATATAAACCATGAGAAATATTGTTCAATTCATAGTAATTCAAAACCCCTAACCATTATTTCAAAACTATCATCAATATCTTATGAACAATACTTTAAAACATGCCTTACAATATTAACAATGAGGGAAGAGTAATATGACATAAACACCAAGAAATTTTGAGAAAAAATGAACCTTCATCCCTTAGATGACTAACCTTATGAAACCCTAGCTTGACTTGCTTGAGGGAATTTAGAGATCCTTTTCAAGTGTTTAAGAAGTTACTTAGATTTTTTATAATTGCTAATGACACCCTAAAGGGGTTATACGATGTAAGATTTCAATTTGGGTAAGCAGAAATATCAAGAATTCCCATAATTTGAAAGCTAAAAATGTGTCGCCCATGAGTAAGGGTCAATAAGTGACTAGTAGCCACTACTTATGACTCGTCACCATGAGTCATAACCAAGAAAGTCTCTAGAACCCCCATAAACTCTTGACTCTATGAATCAGGGGTACCACTCATAGTGAGACCCTATGTCTCATAATGTCAAGTCATGGTTAACACAAAACCTAATTGGGTAAACATTGGGAACCCTACCATTTGCACCAAATGACTCGGAACAAGTCCTTACGGCTCATGGTAGACACTCATACTTAGAGTAAAACTTAGCAAATTAAGAATGTGTTTGGTTATGATTACATCCCAATAATTCATCATAAGTCTTTATGATTCATATCCTCAAGTCGTGCTTGTGGTAGAAATTTAAACATCCCTTACTGGACTACCTACGCATAAGGACACTTGACCCAGCGAGACACGTTATGACTCATTAGATAATTCATTTTCAGGGAAGAAATCTTAGGACTCAAAAATATTTTGAGGAGCAAAAACTCTAGGCATTACAGCTGCCCCCCTTTGGACCATTTATCCTCGAATAATAGGATATGGCATTTATTATCATAATTTTTCTTCACATACCTCTACTCTTACCTTTAACAAGGATACAAAATAAATATGCTAAGGAAATTACTCTTTACTTTAACAAAGTCAGAAAAAAAGATGTTAAGGAATACACATACCTTAAGCATAATTATTTTGAATGGGAAACAAGAACAGATACTTGGACTTTATCTAGTCCTAGGCTTTAAAAGTAGTTTTTTTAACCTTTGGTTTCCTCCGAAGATCCTTTACTCAAAATACATCCTTCGTCCTCAACCAACAAACTTGACAATCCAAATTCTCAATTGGGACATCCTCATATGACAGGGAATCCTAGATACCCACCTCCTCGAAAGGAACAACCATTGAAGGATCACCTACTCACTTCCTTAAATTTAAAACACGAAACACCGGATGAATTGAGCTCAAACTAGAAGGCAACTCAAATTCATAGAAAAATTACCAATATTCTTCAAAACCAAATACGGACCAACATAATGGGGACTAAGTTTCTCCTTCTTATCAAACTGCATCACTCCCTCTGATGGTGCCCACATTTACATGGATTAGTCATTTTATTTCTTTATTAAATTTTTGCATTGTCTTTATTTTGTTTATGATAAAATCTTATGAGCATTTTCATATGATAGATTAAGTGACGACATTCATAGTGAAAAAGCTTCCTGATTGTGTTTTGAGTTATGGATGCAGCGGAAGTCTAAGTACCCATAGCACCGAGGTTATAAATACAAGGGAAATTTGAGTATCTATGACATTTTGGGATATAGGATAAAACTTATACCTATGGAAAAGTATGAATAATCACATGGTTTGCCCGTGTTAAGACAAAAATGTAAGACGTGGGCTTATATTGCTACAACAGTTAGCAAATTGTGCAGGGTGCAAATACAAAGAAAACATCCTTTTTCAACCAAAAAGTTTTAAATTTAATGGCACGGACGTGAGCAATCTTGTATCGACACTTTTTCTCTATTTGTGATTCCAAAATATTTGGCTTGTAAAAATTTTGTAGATACTCTATTTTTGTCTCAAGCAGAAGGTACAATTGAGCCTCTCTGGAGAATTTTTCATGCCATGTGTGGGAGCTTATTTGGTCATATCTCATATGTACTTTTACTATTTATAACTTTCCCCATTAGTCTCTCAAGGCTAATTTCTATTGTACTTGGTTGGGGAGATAATCTTAGGCCATCTTTGTGACATTAAAAGTCTACTTTAGCATAAAAAGTCAATCCCTGCATTAATGTTATCCCTATTCACCCACTTTGAGCCTTTAAACCTTTCATTGATAAACATATTGGAAGCTATGAGCCATTTAATTTTTATACCTCTTTTGAACCCTACCCTTATTGAAATTAAAATTTTAACTTGAGTCTAAAAGCCTAAGTTAGGGGCAGTGATGATTAAAAGACGTAACTTTGCTCTATTAAGTTGTAAGTGAGTGCCTATGAGATTAAGTATTGAGAACACGTGAATAAGAAAAAGGAAATAATCCAACAAATGAAAGCGAAGCATAAAGGGTGCAAGAAAAAAAATAAAAAGAAAATGCGCGAACCAAGAAAATAAAAAGTATGCATATGTGTAAAGTGTAAAAACAAAAGAATTGGACCATGATTGAAAGTTTGATGGAATATTGTGATGTAGATGTTCAAGGAAAGTATATCCATTTCGTTCCTATAAGATATCCTACTCTACCTCGAACCTTGGTTACAAGCTCAAAAAGCCCTTCGTGATTTCTAACAAAGTATTTTCATTATAGTGGTTATTAAAAATTAGGGCAAGCATATGGCATGGTACTTGTTAGCATCGAGAGTTCTTGAGAGAGAGAGAGAGAGGGAGTTTTACTTTTAAATTCATTGTTACATAATTGATGACTTGGTGTGTAGACCTTTATTTCTTGTGAGGACGCATATAAACAAGTTCAGGTGGGTGATTTTGTCATCTCCCGCAAAAAGGTGGCAAAAAGAAGTATAACGTAGTTGAGGTCAAAGGTGAGGGGTGTCATGAAAATAGTTTTATGTTGAGGGGTGTCATGAAAATAGTTTTTCCTATGTTTGAAGATCTAAATTGTGGTACTAACTAAGCTTGAAGTCATTATGATCATTGGGTCATTTAATTTGGGCATAAATATGCATAGTCTCATGGTGAAAAGTAGTGTTGGTTGACGAAAAGCAAAGTTTTAAGTTGGGGGTGTTGATGAGTTGTGAATTTACCACTCATTTGCGCTTATCATTCATGCACATTACTATGATTTGAAGAGATAAATGAGATAACAATGTCATTAAATGAACTAATTTCCGTATTTTGCAAGCACATAGGTAATGAGATAGAAGGATGTGGAATTAAGATGAAAAGAAACAAAGAGGAGAAGAAAAGTGCACAGCAGAAGGACCATGTATAGAATGAGGCTTAGTTACCACCATCGCAGTATAAGGTCATGATCGCAACCTATCAAGAAGTCAGCAACCTCAATTGCATGGATCTACCCGAGGTCGCAGTTGCGGTAGCGGTGATCGCAACAAATCTTGTGTGATCGTGGAAATGCAGGATTATGCCAAGGGTTAATTTTGTAATTTTCAGCAGCTGACCCCAAATCCCTTAAAGGCCTAAAACCCTTTCCAATTTTGGGCATTCTAGAGACTAGAAATATTCTGAATTTGACGTTGAAACCCTAAATTGGGCAAGAATTTTAATTTGATTTGAAGATTTTTAATTTAGTAATTTCTTGAAGAATGGATGACTTGCAAAACCCTTATGGTATAATTTTCTCTCTTTTCACCATGAGTAGGTAAATTTTATTGTCTTGGGATTATGTTGAACTAAGGTACAAATAGTTGTGAGTTGTGATGTATTTTTGTATATGTTAGTTGGTTGATATTGCATTCTACTATTGTTTGATTAAAATAGTTGGGATTTGTGGGCGAAAGACCCAAATACTTAAATCGGGTTAATGGGTGAAAACCCCAAACTCTTAAAAGCTCAAGCCATCCTTGAAAGACGGGTTTGGGTGAACTTTTTGAACCCACATCATCCTTAAAAGGGGGAAGTGGGAACCAAGTCAATAGTAGATAAATAATGGGTTTAGTTTGCAAACTTTACTATCTTAGACATAATAGTAGTTATGAAGTTGACTATACTTTGGATATTTTCCTAGAAATAGGGATACCCAATTGAGGTGTTAGGTGAATATAATTAACACACTTTTTAGATAATTGAAAGGTTCAATTAGTAAAATTCTTAAGGTTTTGTTGACAAGATAGCCTCAAGGATCCTAGACCTAGCCTACCATATTGTTAACAACTAGAATGTACATGAAATCTACACATACCTATACCTAATTTTCCCATAGATAGACATAATCCGAAGATTCTCTCTATACCAAAGTTAAATTACAATTTTTATGTAGTTTGCGGAATTGAGTTACCAGTGATAGATACTCTCGAAAAATCCAACCCCTAGTCTAAATCATTCCTTTTAATTTATTTGCACTTCAGGTGTTTTCTTTGTAAGTGTTAAGACCCATAAGAATAGAATTCTAATTTCATTGCTTGTAGATTCTACCTCAACGAAAGTTGGGATATTGACAAAGACCGTCCTCTGCCAAATTGCATGGTATAGGTGAGTGTTATCAAGGCACCCACACATTCAAAATCATAATTAAAGCTTGGAAATTATATATAAAATATGAGAAAAATTGATCAATCCATATGCATTCAAAACCCCCAAATATTTTTTCAAAATCATCATAAACATCTCATGAACAAAACTTTAAAAGACATGTCTTTAACAAATTAACAATAAGGGATGATTAACATGCCTTGAACGAAAAGAAATTTGGAGAGAAATTGTCCCTTAAGCCCTTAGAAGACCTACTTTATGAAACTGTAGCTTAACTTCCTTGTGGGAATTTAGAGAGCCTTTGGGAGTGTTTGAAAAGTTTCTTAGATTGTTTCTGAGTGCTAATAACACCCTAAAATAGTTATAAAACGTGGGTTTTTAATTTTGGTAAGGGGGAAATGTCAATAATACCATTAACTTAAAAGATGAAAAAGTGTTGCCCTTGACTACGGGTCAATCAGTGACTCATAACCACTCCTTAGGACTCATTAGCACAAGTCATAACCAAGATAGTCTCTAGGACCTCCACACATTATTGACCCTATGACTAACTGGTACCACTCATAATGAGACCCTACGACTTTTAAGGTTTAATTGTAGTCAACAAAGAACACAACTGGGTAAATACTTGACACCCTACAATTTTCCCCTAATGACTCGTAACAAGTCCTTACAGCTCATGCTGAGCCACTTGTACTTAGTAGAAAACTTAGCCACTTAATTTCGAATTTGGTTGAGATTCCATAGCAATGACTCGCCATGAGTCTTTATGACTCGTAACATAAAGTCATACCCAAGAAAGTAACTCAAACACCACTCACTAGACAACTTACGACTAAGGTCACCTGACCCATCAAGACATGATATGACTTATCAGATGACTCACTGCCAGGGTAGAAATCAAGGACTTAGAAAATATTTGAGGACCAAGAACCCGACGTATTATACTTCAAGATGTTACATTGGATGAACCTTAAAACGGACAGGCGAGAGTTTGAAGCAAAAACACACACCACAGAATGGTATGCTCCTAGATGGCTCACCAATTGATAGTAAAGCCATAATGAATCCATCCCAAGCATACTATTCTTGCTATGTAGATCATCAAAAAATTCCCTAATACCAAAAATTAAGGTCAAGGTTGAGGCAACCCCACCACGCCAATAGACTATCATCTAAACATCTAATGGCCCCAATTAACCCAAACTAAAGATAAGTGAATAGAAAGACATAGAGTTGGCTTAGCCAGCCGATAGATTAAACCCCAATAGATACAAATATTAAGACAAAGGTTACACCCAAGCTCCATAACTCCTAACTAAATCTCAATGACAAGGCTGAACTTCCTAATCTCAAGCATAAAAAAAAACCCTATAGATGTGCAAGAATCGACTCTCTAAATTTATCATAATCTCCAAGCTACCATTCTAAGGTGTCAAATGCAAAACTAAGCCACAAGTCTAAACTAAGACCAATTAGAAAATCAAGCTGACAATCAAAATCAGACACAAGTCTGAACTAAGGCCAAATACACAAATATGCCACACTATCAAAATATGACATACCCTTAATGGATAATACTAGAGCCAAAATCAAAACGTATCTGAAAAACAAAATCCCAACAGAATATAAAACATTGGCTTAAAGCACAAACAATTAAATGCATATCTGCTAGAGGGAACGAACAACCAAAGCATATCAAAGAACTCATCAAGGTTGCAAACCGTACTTGCAACAACCAAAACTCTATCAACCTGTTGAAATGTAACCCTAATCGGACGTTGGTCAATCCAATACTCCACCTTGGAAATGAATATCTAATTTACCAACTTAAGATGTGGTCACAAGAAATATCACCAATCTCTAACTCTCTTAACTCCACTAGAACAAAAATCACATTATGGCAAGAATTGTGTATGAAAATCCATACTAATACCAAGATCACACATCACCAGGAGATAAACCCAGATTCTAGTATTGGTGTCCCTTATATATATATATATATATATATATAGCTCATTTTTGAGGTTGACCAATTTGGAATCCGTTCTTTTGATTTCACTAGTTCATCTTCCGGTAGTGAACAAATTACAAATAGTCCAATCTAAGAAATAAGCTATATATAGAGAGAAGGGAAACAAATACTTTAATATGGGTTCATCTTCTAGTTATACGTGATCTTGGTATTAGTATGGAATTTGATAACTTTATTCTTTCTGCGATACTAGAATCTCAGCAAAGCAAAAAGCAAGCCTTGCATCTCAAACTAAAAAATGGGCAATGAAATCGAATAGCCAACTCTAGAACTGTAGAAGACCACACTACTTTTGCTTCTATAACCCCCTCAACAATCGATCTATCCTCGCTAATAAAAGAGGAAAATTACCAACTTTCCCTCACTATAAGAAAGCTATTATCCAACAAATCTAGTCGCTCAAGCAAACAAACACGAACTACGAGGAAGGGAATTCTAACAAAATAAAGCTAGTCTAGACATATACCAAGTGAGGATTGATAAACATCAAATAATGGCAATAGTAACAATTGCAATAGAAATACCACTTTGAGAAATATGTAGTACAAAATATGAATTCAACAACAAGTACCACTCTAGCGCCATAAGAAGGACAACATACAAAGGTAAATAGGGCTCGAAAACAAATGCTACACCCTCAGGATATGTCTACACTGATCCACTCCTTAAAGAATTCATCTACGAAGGTAGTCAAATAATTATGAACTCTATATAAGGTCAAAAACCAACAAATGTAAACCTTCCAAGACATACAATCAACAATCGGTACGAGAACCCTAATTTAATTAAATGAAAAGGTAAAGGCAAGAAATAAAAAAGGTGTACATATCACAGTGGAATCTAACTTCACATGCCTGACATTCTTGAGGGAGTATGAATCTAAGTGGGTCTAAACTTGCACCGAGCGTCTGAATCACCAATTGAGGTACTAAGAACATTGCCTCTAACTAAATTTGGCACAACACTATTGGACTGATTTGGATGATCTAAATGACTAACATTCCTATGCCAAGAACACGCTCTAGAATAGTGACTGATCTCTCTATAGTCATAGAAAACCCTGAAGCCCTAATTTGGCGAGATACATGGCCTGACCTCAACTTGCAGACTAACCAACACCAAAGGCACTCCCTATAAAAATAACCATCCTCACTACAATCATATCTTACCTTTGGATCTCTAGGTTGGTGAGAAATATATGTCAATCCAGTCTAAAAAACCAACTCATATCTGGGGAACTCTCTAGACCAATGACAAATTTCTCCACAACTGCCGCAAACTTCTAAGACACTCTGAGGTGCTGACCCTACTGATATAGAATGATTGTTATGGCCTAAACACCAATATAAAATATTTCATAATTTCTGATGAGAACTCTGCCCTTCGTGATTACGACAAAAGTTTTGAGAGCCATCAATCATTTGAGATGCTACCTGCGTAGGTCTAAGAGGCTGCAGTAATGCTAACCTCCACCAAGAGGATCCTCACTCCCAGATGGTATACCAATAACACTATACCTTTAACATGGCCTTTTACCAACACCTTCATAAGTATTTGTATATTTTCTCTCTGTGTCCATTGTATGGTCAACAACCTAAGATAAAAAAGACCGAGTTGTAATCAAATGCTCTGATGCCAAATGGAGTGGTAGAGATTACCCTCTAATAAATCCACACACCATCGAATGGTCTAAATGAGATAGCCTTGGAGTATGTTCGGAGCACTATAGAAATCCAATGTCATACTCTGAAACTAATAAGGAGCCCTGCAACATACTAAAAAACCTAATTCTTTCCTAAGAACTGCTCGATAAACCAAATGTTATCTCTAGATATAAGATACCAATAAAAAGGTTCAGAATCCCCAATGCTGAATCTTAAAATGTTAAAGTAATCTCAAATTCTAGTAGATCCTAGGTAAGTCCTAGATCCCTTAAATTATGCTAAAGATATTTGTTGTTAACCTCTAACTCCCTAGGTCGTCGATATGCTGAAACTCAAGAAATGTGTGACGAAGTCCCATGTGCATCTATCAATAACCTCGTATAGTCAATTTAGGATAGAATAGAGTCAAATAATGTACTCGACGCTTAAGAAAATACGAACACATGACAAGGAGTCAAGAACAAAATTTTCTATGAATGCCCTGTAGTGACCTACAGATAGGATACTGATGTCTCTGTACCGATCCACAGGCCACTAACTAGACACTTATCACTAGTACAATCACATTGGAAAACTTGGCTCTAATACTATTGATTCATGACCCAATTTCTTTGGTCATAATGATACCTACTATAACCCACTAGTAGGTAAACCAACCCATAGTCCAAAATTGCTAGTAACAGACTACCAAGAGAAATGAATGAAGATAGCAAAATAACAATAATAAAAGACTAATATATATATATAAGAGAATCCCAAAAACTTATAAAACTAGTACAAGAGCTTCTAATATAATAATAAGAATTCAAAATAAAGTACTAAATGAATATATAGGTACAACCCATCTTTGAATGCTTAATAGATATTAGTCTAGTACATAAAAGGGATACTAGTAATGCTCTGAATATTAGGAGCTCACCCTGAATCTTTTATCCATAGCTTCTCCACATGATGCACACAAAAACAACGAGAACCTATACTATGATCTGCAGGCTACAAAAGTATCGTATGAGTACCAAACACATAGTACTCATTAGGAAACTCCCAACTTAACTCCAAAGATCATGTAAATAAAGATAACATGCAAGTAGAAATTTAAACAACACCTAAATATTCCAAAAACTAACCTAATAAAACTAACGAGGCAATAAGAATGAACTATCCTATTCTATCCATAATTAGAAACATAAGCACTATATCGTATATCGCTAGCCAATATAAAAATAAAGAGTTGAAGAAAGATATATAGTAGTATACAAGGCCAAGTAATGGGTATACAATATGAATGAATTAAGAAAAATAGGGATATATGGTAATACTATGTTATATATATATATATATATACACACACATCAAAAAGAATAACTCAATATAGAGCATAAAGTAGTCGCACTAGCATTTTTATGGCCTCCTAATCATAGTAGAAACTAGTGTTAACATAATTAGGGCCTATAATCATAATGCCCATCAATGAGATAAATATCCATAACAAAATAACGCTAAGAGAAAGGATTAGATTCATACCTCAAATCTCAATACCAGTCCATAATGAATCTTCCATATAATAATAATGTAACTAACTAGTCAAAACAAATAATACCTAAGTCTGGTCCCATAACCTGGAAGTCTCAATCAGCATGCAACACATAATAAACAACACATATAACTCATACCTATGCAACACCCTGAGGCTGATAAATTTAAGAATCAAACAACAGACTAGTGATAGGCAATATGCATGGAAAATGAACGCAATGTATATCTGTGATACAATACTCACAAATGAAGGGTACCCTAGGGGGATTTGGAGTACTCATATAGACCAATCTAGTCTCGATCAAGGATGTCCATTCATAATCGTCATCATAAATCTACTCTATCTTATACCGAAGAAATGTGTATATAATAAATACATGAACTAGAACCGCAACTAAATGACTATATATTTATAAATCTATCACTCAGGGTGAATTTTGGGGCTAAATCATCATAAAAGTGTAGAAAGGGTTGGTATCTCTCTCGATCAAAGTAAATAGCATTAGTCAAACTACACACCAAAAGTCTACCTTGACCAAATCTATAAAACCTAATTTTTTTCCTTAAAAAATTATGAATCATATATTAAGTTGGTACGATTTTCCATAATGAAAAATAAGTTACAAAAGTGAAAATTTGGAGTAAATCCCTTCTTAGGAAAAATAACAATAAAATTATATTTTTGTTGGAATCGTACCATTTGTGAACATTAAAGTACTGAATCTATTCAAAGCCATCACCAGTATATAAATAATATAATTATAAGTATCTAAATGTCAATAGACCAAACCATGTCCTTCAAAAGCATAAATCACTCACTCGGAGTTCCACTAATATCACAATCACGACCTTGGGCCCAATAATATATAACCGAAACAAACATATCATAGTTTGAGAAACCATCATAATTAACAAAGTCAAGTAGTAAACCTATACTAAAGGGGTTATTAACTTCAATAGTGTCCAACATGAAAGTAACCTAGGGTAATGGAATCCTATTAGCATAATAAGTATTTCACCTAAATGGTCGATTCATCCTTCAAATCCCTAAACTCATCATACAGGTTAAGTCATGGTGATCTACATATAATCATATCCTAACATCCCTATCTAACATGAAGCATCTATACTACACTATCTTGTTTACAAGAGTAGGTAAAAACCTACCTCTATACCAAACCACAAATCCTTAAATCACTAACAAATCATCCATTTTTGCTCTACGATCCCAAATTACCATCATTCTATAAAAATAGAAGCCTACACGTTATTAGTAGAGAAATAAGACCCATATTGCTATATTTAGAAGTAGGCCAAAATTCAAATATAAAATAGGGATGCGTGGCGTAAAAATAGGATTCAAAATCAAATCCATCTCGAGGTCCCTCAAAGGACAAGGAATATGTGCCAAAAAATTAAGCACAAATGGTGCAAGAATTGAGGAACAAATAATCCGTAAAGGTTAGGAATTTTAGGACCTAATTTCTAAGAATTTACCATGAAATAGGATGGAAATTAATAGGAAGATTAATGGAAAATTATGAGGAGTATTAGGCTAGCTTATCTTAGATTCAATGGATGATTCGCCACTTTTTCCTCTCCTTGATCTCTTAAAATAGTGTGAAAATAATGGAAGAAATGGTGGAAAATTTGGTAGAGAAAAAGGGAATTAAAGCCCCCAGGTATGGCTAAAGCAGACACCTTGGCATTAAAGCACCTGCCTCTAAAGTGCCTGCCGCTAAAAAGGCATCTTGAACGGTAAAGTTGTCTAGCAACTTGGCTCAAGTACTGCAAATTTTTAAACTCTGCACTAAAGCGATGCTTGCTTCAGCGGCCATTGACCGCTAAAGCGGAACCCAACCCAATGGCCAAGACCGCTTAAGTGTCTTAGTAGTGCTAAAGCGCTAGCTGCTAAAGTTGTCCCATCAGGTAACAAATACTAGATTTTTCTATGTCAAAAAATAAACTTCGACCGGGTGCTCGGGATTCATTTGAAACCCCATTCTCACAAATGAACTATGCCACTATACAAAATTAGACATTCCAGACTCAACGGAACCATCAAAACTTCAATTCAAGATTGTCTTGAATATATGTGGGGCCTACACTAATAGTTATATTTTTAATATAATACACCTAATAGCCCAAGACTTGTTTGAAAGCCTCGGGACCAAAACCAAGGGACCCATAGACTAAAATCAATGTGTGAAGCTGATGTGGCTGTCAGAATTCTCATCTAAGGTCATCTACTAGTAGTTCTAGTTTGAGACCTAATCCTAAACTACAAAAGCTCCAAAACTAGGTTGTGAGCCTAAAATCAAAAGAAACTATTCAATAACTAAACCATTAGTTTTGATAAGTTATAAATGACCTTTATTCATGGTAGGAAGGCTCAAAATATCAAAATGTATACAAATCAAGAAAATGACCAAGAGGGTCATTACACCATCACATGGCTTATTATACCATTTGCACAAGCTTCTAGGATAGGACCCATTGAGGGTTTGCAAACCTTATACTTTCATAATATCAATCTTATATCTTAGTCAACCTTGCCGACAAAATATTTGATCAAGGGTTTTATAAAGTATTTCATTTTCCTTCAAAAGCAGTGTTTCCTTATGGTTCCAATTCTATGTATATGGGTGAATTATATGAGCTTTCATGCTCAATAACCAATACAATATCATTTAAAATGACTCAAGTCAATGATGGTATCAAATGAGCTCAATCTCTTCAATATATCAATAAATCATGATATAAGTCATTAAATTGCATTACAGTAAGGAGTAGTAATATTCAAACCCTCGCTCAAGAATTGTAATAAATATATATGGAAAATAATGCTCAAACAAAATCAATATCATCCACCATTTGGAATCATCATAATAATGTCATGACCTAATTTTTTGGGTCATGATGGCACCTACGTAACTAGCTAATCAGTAATGCAACCCATAGTCAGGAACTACTAGTAACAAACTAAAAGCAAAAATGAAAGCAAAACAAAATAAAATGGAAAAAAGATTGGAAGAAAGTGAATACATCACTCAAATTTAGTGAAGTCAATACAAGATCTTCTAATACAACATAAGTACAAAGTGGAACATAGAGTACGTATTGACAAAGCCTTCTCCGAAATAGAAAATTAGAGAACACTCAATAATAATTGGCAAATAAGAAACAACTCCAAACTTCAGGAGCTCTTTCGAAATCTCTAATCCATGTCTACTTTGCACGATGTATACATCAACAGTAAGAAATTATACTATGATGTAAACGCTACAAATGTATAGTATGAGTTCAAAACATGAGGTACTCAGTTCGCATCAACCGACTAATCTCCAAAGATAATTCAAATGTAAATAACATGTAAAGTAGGAAAATAAACTACAGCGAACTACTTAGGCAATGAAACATAATAATGCTAATGAGAAAGAAGGGTAAACTATTAGATACTACTGGTAATTAGGAATGAAACGTGATTCCATAAGTATCTAATTCATATACGATAATATAATAAAGAAAGAAATATATAATATACAATAGTAGTAGGAATAAGATAAAATGGCAGTATGAAAAATGGGATTGAAATATAAATAATAGTTAGAGAAGAATAGATATACAATCGCACTATAAAAGTAAACCAACATAGAAGTATTACATTAAAGGACCTAACCTAATATCACTAAGTTATAAATAGTAAGAGAGCTAACTTTAGCCTAATCAGTTTTTTTAACCCAAAATAAAGATAATGAAAATTCTACAAAATAATGATAACTCTTATAAAAACAATGAGTAAAGGGATCAAAAATAATCTAACAACCTCAGATACTAGTCTATAATAAGTTTTCCACAAATCAAACAATAATAATCAAATAGTAGTATAATCGGCTTGCCCAGACAATCAATAACCTAACTGGGGCCCCATATGACCAGAAGGTACAAGCAATCACACAACAAAAATCAACCATAACATTTACCTATCTATCCCTCCTTAAGACCAATAGATATAGGTTCTAAGTAATTTTATTGGTGATAGGAAATGCATATAAAATTGGATGAAACATAAACCAATAACAGCATAATAAATGAGTGCTAAACCATAACAAGTATGTACACCTCCTTTGTCTTGCTGGCTCACAAGGTTTGACCTAGGAAAATCACCTTTTCCCATATGTTGTCCCCAAATTAAAAAATCCATAAAGGACTCGCGCTATCCATATAAAGTGATAGGTCTTAAAGCCATAACTTCCAACAACCGCTATAAAAATCCACTCTGTCTAGTGCCACATAGAAATAAACTTGTAATAAATGCTCAAACTTAAACCAAGACTAAAAAATTATAAATTCATAAATCCATTGCTCAAGATTAAATTGGAGTGTAAAATGGTATAATCATGTACAAAAGGTTAAAATCCCACTCAACTAAAGTGGAAAAGTTGCGAAAAAAGGAGTAGATCAGTAATGGACCTAAACTAGGCTTCATTTAATTTCCAAAGATATGCTTAGTTTCATAGTATCATTATTCAAAATGGTACAACTTCCATTTTCAAAGAATCATTTTTAAGGTTAAGAAAAGTGGAAATAAATTCCTTTTAAGAAAATAGTAGTAAAACCAATATTTTAACTGTAATCATACCATTAAATAAGCATAAATGTGTCTTAATATAAGCATGACATCACGAGTTTCCAAATAATACAAACATAAACATCTATACATCCATAACTATGACCATGTCCTTTCAAAGGATAGATACTAACCTATAAAACAAGGGCATTAAGCTGCTGAAGGGTCTGATCGGCGAAAATCATCTAATTCACTATATAATATGGTAAGTCATATAATGAAGTATCTTTCAATTTAATATAAGGCTAAACAAATATATAGTCTGGTGCAATAAGATTTTGTATCCATAACAGGTAATATAGGCTAAGGCTCTAGTTATAAGTCAATTTTAAATCCATAAAATAAGTCATGTGATGATAAAACAAAGTGTAAACCTACACTATAACCCCTAGCTAGCAAAAAATTTATACAATACACAACATCATAGAGAATAGTAGACCGGAGCCAAGCTCATAGCAGAACCATAACCTCTAACTATCCATGGATCACTCATCTTTACCCTTGATCTCATAATTTCATCACTTTATCAAATCATATTCCACGCGTTAATATGAGTAAAAAAATATCCATATTACAATTTAAAGCTCTGAGTCAAAAATCAAATAAAAAATAAGCCCTTAGGTATTGCAAACAAAATTCAATAATTGATTCCATCATGAGGTCCCTCAAAGTATTAGGAATGCATACTTTAAATGTGACCACAAATCAGGGCTCAAATAAGCCCACAAAATTAAAGAATTGAAGATTTAATTTCTAGGAATTTAAAAGGAAGAGAATGAAATTTGATGAGGAAAATCTATGGAATATATTAAAGAGGTGTTGAACTACCTTACCTTAGCCTCAATGGGTGATTTCCCATAGTTTTCCACACTCCAAGATCCAACAATTGGGGAAAATGGTTAGAAAATAGTGGGAAATCATACAATATTTACAATCATTAGGAACCCTAGCTACGATCCTGAAGCATAGAAAAATCATTCATCACGTATATAAGGAACTAGATATGAATACGATGAACAACCAGAGAATTCCATCACAAATGCAATGGAGCATTTGTGAATGTAAAGAAGAGAATGGATCAGGTCAGCTCAGTTCTTTATCACGAATGCGAGAGAACGCTCACGAACACAACCTACTCCTTATGAATGCAAAGAATAAAATAGGACTACACTAGATATTGGAAACTATTAAAATCCTAAGTCTTAATGGACTCCGACCTAGGGCTCATGATTTGTTTAGAACCTCCTGCGCACAAAAAAACTATGCGACCATATCAAATTTGATATTTTGGATTCAATAAAACCATCAAAACTTCCATCCAAGGTCATTTCAATAAAAAGTTAGCCTCACCCCTATTTTTCAATTAAAAATGAAATCCACCCAATAGCTCAAATGAGTTTGGAAGCTTTAGGACTCGAATCATAGATCGTCCTAGCCTAAAATCAATGTTTTGGGGAAAATAGTACTGTTAGAATTCTAATTCAAGGAAAATATGCTTAAAACACAAATAAATTACCCCAAAACTGATCTGATGATTTTGCTAAGCCATAAATGAGTTATAGCCACTGTGGAAAGGCACCAAATGTTTAAAATGCATAGATATTTAGAAAACAACCTGGATAGTCATTAAAATATCCACTACTAAAGGACTTTCATCCATTAAAGTCAGTGAATAAAAAATGCCCAGAAGCTTAAGAGGATAAGGTGCCCCAGCAATATAACACCCCGAATTTGGTACCCAAAATGCTACATAGTACTCATGACCCCAAAGGACCACAAGTTAACCCATGACTGATATCTGTACCTGTATATTACATGAAACACTTTTTAATGCAGAAACATGTACTGAAAGGCCATCAGGTTCAAAACTGAGACATAGTATCTGATAAAAATATAACATCTGGAAGAGGTATAAAATACCCAAAACAACTGAAATAAGCTATCTAAAAATACTGTAGTCTTGAAAGCCTCCAAAATGTGACTGTCTTAATAAGTAGTTGATGGTATATGTCCCAAACTTACTCCAACTAATAAACTAATTACTGAGATAATAAAATGATTATGTCATCGATAGATGAGGACTCACTTCTAACTCTGACTACTGAGACTGGAATCTACTAATGCTCTGGAGCTCATGTCTTTGAACCTATTTTATAAGACACCATAGTGCAAATGCGTCAGTACTTTGAATCCATTGGTGTGGATGTAAGGTAGGCTGAATGCATGGGGTTCATATGCATGAACAATAACAATAGCAGACTAACTATCATGAGTATGAGAATACTTGCATGAGATATAAGAACTGACACTAATACCGTGATAACATGATTACTGAATTTGAATACTGATAATTAATATAACTGATAACATGAGTGACTGTATCAAAGAGTCCTAAATCTAATGGAACTAGTGGAGTCCTGTAATGTATCTGAGTTGACTGTATCTGACAGTCCTAAAATCTTAAGAACTCTCTGAGTTCTATTACTGAGACTGAGTGACTGTGTCTTATAGTCCTGATTCTGTAACATGAAACTATGGGAATTAGTTATCTAACATACATGCCCCTAATATTCCATTATATCCGAGTTGGGGTCCAATTTGTAACCACAATTAGAAAGGTGTCAATACCACGCCACTGGTAAGGACAGGCTGTGGGAGACCCTATCTGATAGTATCCCCAAAAGAGAATGATGGGGCCCTTATTTGATAGTGCTTATCCACCTCATCAAACCTTATTAGACAGTGTTGATGTCTCAACCTATGTTGGCTACATAGTTCTGGAATACAAGGATGACTTCTAAGAATCACACCCTTATATGATAGTATGTGTTCCCATCCTTGGGTTCACTCGGTACTAATTCTTACTCCCATCTAAATAGACTCTGAACATGATTTACTGAACTAGACACGGGCTGAGTTACTGAATTCCATTGAGTGATGGAATACTACTGATATTTGACAACTGAATGAGGTCATAAGATCATGGAGATTTCCTGAGTCATAAGACTGTCTGAAGTCTAAGGATTCATAACTTGACTGAGAGTATCATGAAAACTTCACATGGCTCTAGGCACACAGCTAATGTATCGGGTACGAGTACCCCCAGGACACGATGGAAGGAAACTTACCAAGTATAACTTAGTTGTATATATAACTAACATTAGAATCCATAATACATTTATAGAAGCATTTCATCAAAACATCTGATAGGCATAACTTGTACATACATGGGGATTTCATGGTATCATGCTAGTTAGGCACTTTTTCTTGATCTAGCCATTTAATAAAATATATTGTAGGCATGGTATATGTTAACATTATTGTACAATAATTAAACATCATGGTTCAATTCTAATTTCATCATTCAAGGGTTTAGTCATATGTTTGCATGAATCTATATCGATAATAATTTAACCCACATAGAATTTATCACCCAACATGGAGTAGAATTCAATTTATCATTATCCATATGAACAAGAGCAGGCCAATAATGAAATTCATAAGAGAATCCATAAACTTGAATTTAGAAAAGGTATTCTTGGGCTTCATGGATGAAAGGAGTTAATGAATGAACACTATGCATACATTAGTTCATAAATACACAAAGATTGAAGGAGAAAAATCATGATTCTGAATCTTCTATGAAAAGCCCTAGGTTCTTCTATGTCAAGTCAAAATAATGCTCAATCAATGGACAAAAATACCCACTACCAAAGGAAAACTATTTGGGATATAAACTACGGATAAACAAGCATATATCTCGAAGTTAAAGCATTCGAGGATGTCTTACCAGGCAAGAAAATACCTAACTGAGAAATTTCTAAATTCACCCATTTAAACAAACCTTAACTCAATTGAACCATGAACGATATAAAAAAAAGAGGAGTACTAACTAAAGATCAAAAAAAATATCATGAATATTACTATGAGGCAAACCAGACAAATCAATATGACAAACCCTAGACTTTCCAACAATAGTAATGGGCTATAGAAAAAGATTACCTATCTATAAACTCCACGAACCATGGAAGGCCACACCCATCTTCAGTTTCATAACACACTCAACACCCGACCTTACATCACTAACATAAAAAATAACCAGCCAAGATATTCATCTAAGTAAATGGATAAATCTGTAAGAAAGGGATTGTAACTTGATAACACTAATCTAGCTATCTATTAGTTAAGATTCAATAGTAACCAAGGTAATAGCAACAACAATAGTAATGCCATATAAAGTCTAGGTTTTACCGAAATGAGAAATAGCTAGTACCACTCTAATACTAAAACAAGACAAAGATTCCAAATGAAATTTGATTACCCAAGTGCTACACCCCACGGAATCTCAATTTCATTCGCTCAATCTACTACTAAAAGAAATTATCTATGGAGGTAGTCATATATGCATAAATCTACACAGAGGCTAACAACAATTGTTAAGTAATTTCAAGGCATAAAACATTAATGGGTATGAAAACTCCAAAGAAACAAATAGATAGAAACTTAATAGGTAATCTATAATGATGCAATCTGAAGTCAGAGTCCCTAATTTGCTTAAAAAAGTATGCATCAAAATATGCCAAACATTAGACTAAGAATCTAAATAGTTTAGTAAACCACTAAGTGTATTGCCTCTAACTTTAGGTGTCGTATCCATAAAAGACTGATTTTTCAGTAATGACTGCTCAATGATCACATATTGGGGACATTCTTTGTACCAATGACCTATATCTCTAAATTCATAACAACCTCTTGAGTTCTATGTTGGTAAAAAATATAATTTGATCCTAACTAGTAAACCAACTCATGCCTTAGGTACTCCTTAAACCAATAAATAATACCACTACATCAAAGCATGTGCCTGGAACTCTATGATACACTGTACATGTTGACCCAGAATGGATGGTATAGCCTGAAGGTCTAAAGAAAATTCCCCATAATCTTTCACTACAACTTCATCTAATGAAACCACCATGACCTAGTTGAGAGCCACCCATACTATGCGGAGCTACCTATACGAACCTAATATCTTGCTAGTGATGCTGACCTTTATTTGAATGATCCTTACTTCCAGATGGAGTACCACTAACACTAAATTATTGATATGTCCTCTTACCACCACCTTTTTATATCCCAATATATGTCCTTATGTCTTCCTTGCATGATCAATAATCTATGGAAAAGTAGCTACGACTGCTATTAAATAACCTAATGCCAAGAAAAGTGGTAAGGCTAATCCTCTGATGTATATCCATGGTCTATCTGGTGCTCTAAATGATATAATATAGAAAAATATCTGGTCCACTCAAGAAACCTAATCTCACACTCTAAAATCGACAGAGAACCCTGCATAATAAGAATAAAGCCGAACATTGGCATAAGAACCATCATTGGTGGTAAAGTATCAGCTAAAACACTCAAAAGCCTTTAAACAGGACCCTAAACAATTGAGAAAGTCACAAACTCTACCAGAGCATAGCCTAGTGATGCATCCAAGCATACATGCAAGTGTAAGCAATCATAAAAGTAACAAAATTGATCTTTCTAGCCAGATATTGAACCCACAAAGACCTATTGATTAACTAATTTACTAAATTAGAATAATCAAATTATTTACTCAAGTGATAAATTTCAAATAAAAATTTATGAATTTACTAAACTAAAATAATAATAATAAAATAACTAATGAACAGTTAACAAAGATAAGAGCAACTATTATGAAATTAATAAATTAATCAACCTAGGATTACGGATTCTCTAACAATCATGTCGAGTATCAATTTTATCACCTTATTTGATTGTCTAGTTATTGGTTTATGGGATTTTTATATTATCATGGTCTTTCAAGCCTCTAATCATCTATCCAAATTGACCACACAACAACATTGTTGAGTGGGAATGTGATAACCCAATCCAAGTATATTTATATATATTTCCTTAATGTAACCAAGTAAGGTGATCTAGGTATATTCCTATCCTAGCCACAATTAATTTTTTTTATTTTTCTAAAGTAGAGATCTTACTATCTATATTCTTAGTTCTATCTCATTAATTATTCTTTCAAGATTACAATAAGACTATAAATTTATTTTAATGGTAGCTAAGCATAAAAATAGGAAGCAGAAGAATATAAGAACAACTATAGTGATAATTAAATAAATCGAATCAAGAAATTACTAAACAAACATGTAGGTAGCTACCATAAGTCTAGAACAAGAATTTTAAATCCACATTGACATGGAGAAAATACAACAATCATCCAAATATACAATGTTAAACAAAAATAATATAGGAGAAGAAAAGAAAAAACAAAAATTCTCCAACCTCCACGATGGATCCAAGCTCTTCGTACGTCAAAAATTCTATAAATATTGATTTTATGAAATATTTACAGGAGTAGGAATAAAATCTCAAATAAATAATTGAATTCAAAATAGAGTTGGAAAAATAAAAGTGGGTTTTTGCTTCCTCTATGTCACACCAATATGGCAGATACTCACTATAATGTCATGCAACAATTTACCATTCAATAGGATAACTTTCCATTATTTTATAAAATGTATTTCATTGAGTTGCTGTAATGCCCCACATTTTAGGCTACAATATAGACCATGATTTTGATGCGTTGATAATTCCGAAGCCATAAATCCTATGCCAATATGGCATGTTAATTATTTACATAGTATGTGAATCCATTCAAGATTGAATTTAAATCATAGAGGTCCTTTGACTCAAGGACAAGTTGAAAACTACTTCGATCGATTAAGTTTAAGTGGACATTATAATTTGTGTCAACTTATATCGATCATGAATCTTTGTATAAGTCCAATTAGAGAGCCTACTACGTGTAAAATGATATGTTTTTGAGCTATCTTTCCAATGTTACAAATTTTGCTAAAATCCGGCACCCGAGAAAGAAGTTATGGCCTTTCAAAGTAGTATGCGTCGCCTAACCAATCGTACATGGCCACCAGAAAGCATATGCGATAGCATATGTGGCACCTATGTAAACATATATGTAAACATAGGCAATAGCATAAGCAGCGCCAATGTAAATATAGGCAATAGCTTAGGCGGTGCCTATGTAAACATAGGCGATATCATATGCGGTGCCTATGTAATTATTTCAAGTAACTTAAACACTCCGTTTTAGGGGCAAAATGGTCCTTTTACCACCCTTATTCAGCCATAAACATGAAATTCAGTCCCCAATTCTCCAAAATACATCCATATTCATCTAAAAATTCTCAAGAACACTTTCAAGGGTTTCAAACTAAAAACCCAAATAAATTAAGATTCAACCGTGAGTTTTCAAAATTTATTAGAGATTCGGAATCCCCAATCCACAGGATTGAAAAAGCACCCATTATTTTCTAAAATAGAGTTATGCGGTGTTTTCCTAAATTCTCATGTTTTAGAATGGAGTTTTTGAATCTATATATAATTCATGTATTAAATGTTTTAACATCATTGTTTTGGTCTTTTGACCTTCCCCAAAGTGATTTGAGAATATGAATATATGAAACCATGTATTTAAGAATGGATTCTTGTTGAGATCATGAATTTTGGTGAATTTCCTCTTATTATGAATTTTTCAAATTTCTCATAGCATGTGAATTGTTTTGCAATGGATCCTTGAAAAGCACTATATGACATAATTGAACTATTGTTATGATTTAAAAGTGGTTTTAAATAACTAAAGAGGGAATCTAGCATGAATTTTTAATGTTCATAATGCATGTAATGAAAGAGTACATGGATATGCTAAAGACACTAGACCACCATATGTTGATGAAGTTTTTGCATGATTTTGATTTGAGTTTCGAAACACAAAATCTTCTATATCAGTTGCATGTTTTTGGTGGTCTAAATTATGCTATAAATGAAAGATTTAGAACAATGTATTATGGCTTAGAAATCATGACTTCCAAGTCTTGGTATGACAATACCAATTCAGACCAATGCCATATCAGATTCAGACTAATAGACATTTCACACTATCATGATTTTAGACATTTAGAATGTTGTATGTACAAAAAAGGTTTAAAATAGGAATACAGAGATGTTAGGTGGTTCCCTGAAGAGGGCTTGAGTTCAAGCAACTCATTGCCTAAAACCGTGGTTTGCCGACCCGGGTATATTATTATATGTTAATTTAAGTGTCGTATGGCATATTAGATTGAGGAACTCCAACCCTTGTGGCATACTCGGGTTGGAGGCTTTCCTGTCGATTCAATGGTGGATTCCATATCGCCCATGGGATATCAGACTTGTAAGGGATACCACCTAACTCAAAAGTAATACACAGATCAGAGTTTGAGATTTACAGACAGGTTATATATTTTCATAAGCTGCCCCTATATTTTTAGAAATTGTTTTATGCATAATGTTTGATGAAAATTTTCTCTTATGTATTATATATATATATGTTCAATTACTCTATTTTGGAATGCTTTGTGTGCTAGTATAATTATGCTGACCCACCCTCTTCCTTCTTAGTTCTAAGGCACAGTCTAGGGGTCCAAATAAATAGTAGAGATTTTGGATCACAAACTGGAGTTTGTAGTGGTGAGCCTTCTATGATTCGAAGGCCTAGTTATTTCATATTACTACTATTAGTTAGGTTTTGGTCTACTGGGGGCCTTGTCCCAGCTTTCAGAAAACTTTGATTAGTTCATAGTAGAGATTCATAGACTGAGTCAGACATTATTATTCGGATATATTTTGTATTTCAGTTTTAAGTATTATGATCATATTATGATTGACCATGTTTCGGTATTAGATTTCTCTTGTCCAACTATCTTTTATCATATTAATTATGTGCATGATTACTAGATAGATAGAGAAGGGTGTTCTGGGCATTCATGGTTTGGGATGCTCGTCACAGCTAGGGCCCCAGCTCAGGTCGGGACAAACTTAGTATCAAAGCATGATTTATGGTTCCAGGGTATCTGCAAAATTGCATTTGGTAGAGTCTTGTTATGGGTATGTAGCACGCCACACTTATAAGATAGAGGCTACTAGGTGTTTAGGAAGTGTTTCCTTTCTTTGTGATTTAGTTCGTTCTTCAGTGTCTGAAATGTCCCCTAATCACTGATCTCTTGTATTTTAGAAACACAGTTATGCCTCCATATTATATCATCGATTAGAATGCTCAGGCAGATGAGGTCCATCCCACCCATGGTTTGAGGACCGATAATAGAGCTCGCACTCTAGAACATGTCCCTACTCCAGGAGTCACTCCAGTTCTGGCAATTCCACCTTGATCTCTACGGACTGATGTCAACCGTCCCCGACTGCTCAGAGAGATATTTCAAATGCAAAATTCAGATGGTCTATTCATATACTGACATAGTTAGTAGGTTACCAGGCTCAATTGTTAGAATATGTTGGGTCTACATTTGTTACATTCGAGGCTACTAGGGTCAGACATTTCATGAAAATAAACCCACCTAAGTTCACTGGCACCAAGGTGGAGGAAGATCCATAAGAATTCATGGATGAGATGGAAAAGATCTTTAAGGTAATGCATGTAGATAAGGTTGAAGGGGTAGAACTAGCAACTTATCAGCTTAAGGATGTTGTGAATCAGTGGTATACTAATTGGGAGGATACAAAAGGTGAGAGTGCTGAGCCTATATTTTGGGGCGAATTTGTGAAAGTTTTCCTTGATCGATTCTTTCCTCTAGAGTTGAGGAAGGCCAAAGAAGAAGAGTTTATGAATCTAAAGTAAGACAGTATGAGTGTCCAGGAGTACACTTTGAAGTTTAATAAACTAGCCCGCTATTCACTAGAGTTGACTAGTAATATGAGAGCCCGGATGAGAAAATTTACATCCGACCTTTCTGATAACCTGGTGCTTAAATTCCAGGGGCAATGTTGAATAAGGAGTTAGACTTTACTAGGCTAACTGTACATATGCAACAGGTAGAAGAGAAAAAAAAAAAGATCTCTGAAGCTAGGGAGGTGGAAAGACAAGGGAAAAGAGCTAGATCAGCCGACCAGAGTCACAGTTAGCCTCAGGGTAGTAAGTGGGGAAATAAAAGGCAGAGAAATAAAAAATTAGGGTAATGCATAGTCTACTGCAAGTGCCCCAGTACCTCGACCACCAGTAGATAGATGATTTCAGAGTTTTCAAACTAACTATAGAACCAGATCTCAAGATACTTAGTCACAGGGTAGTATGGCTCAGCAGCACCATACTTTTCCATATTGTGAGACTTATGGTTGAAATCATCTGGGAAGGTGTTAGTTGGGCTTGATAGTATGTTAATCATGTGGTCAACCGAGTCACTTTCAAAGGGAATGTCCATCTGCTAGAAAAAACGTTGGCGGTGCAAAGTATCAGGAAAATACTTCAGCACCACCCCCACCTCAAAAGGGTGCCACATAAGCTGCCGGGAACAGTCGCAACCGGTAATATGCTTTGACCAACCGTTAGGAGGTGGAAGCTTCCCCAGATATTGTTATCGGTACGTTACAAGTCTTTTCCCATGATGTTTATGTGTTACTTGATCTCGGGTATACTTTATCCTATGTGACCCCTTATATGGCTATTGGTTTCAGGTTTGAGCCCCGTGTAATTTCTGAACACTTTTCTATTTCCACCCCGGTGGGAGATTCTATTATTGCTAGGAGGGTGCACAGGGGTTTTGCTGTGACTATTGGCAGCCGAGATGCGTTAGCAGATCTCATAGAGTTAGATATGGTTACTTTTGATGCTATCTTAGGAATGGATTAGCTACATTCGTGCTGTGCCAGATTAGATTGTAGGACTCGAAGGGTCACTTTTTCTTTCCCACTTGTTCTTTCCCAAATGAACCAGTGATAAAGTGGGAAAGATATTCTTTAGCACCCAGAGGACACTTTATATCCTATTTCAAATCCCGCAAACTTATTTCTAAAGGTTGCTTATACCACCTTATCCGAGTTAAGGACTCCAATGCCGAAAGTCTTTCCCGTCAATCTATTCCCGTAGTAAAAGAATTCCTAGAAGTCTTTCCAAATGATCGCCCAGGAATACCACCTGATAGGGAGATTGAGTTTGGTATTGATGTGTTGCCAGACACTCATCCTATTTCCATTCTGCCATATAGAATGACTCCTGTAAAACTAAAAGAGATGAAAGAACAGTTAGCAGATCTCCTAGATAAGGGTTTTATATGCCCCAGTATGTCTCTTTCGGATGCTCTTGTACTTTTCATGCGAAAGAAAGATGGTTCCCTTCGTATGTGCATAGACTACCGTCAGCTGAATAAGGTCATGATTAAGAAATAAATATCCTCTTCCTAGGATTGACAACCTTTTTGACCAACCTCAGGGTGCCAAGTATTTTTCGAAAATAGACCTTCATTTGGGTTATCATCAGTTGAAAGTTACAGAGTCAGACATACCCAAGACAGCCTTTCGAACCCGATATGGTCACTACAAATTTCTAGTTATGTCGTTTGAGTTGACTAACGCCCCTATAGCCTTCATAGATCTTATGAATAGAATATTCCATCAGTTTTTTAACTTGTTCGTCATTGTATTTATTGATGAGATCCTGATCTATTCTAAGAGTAAAGAGGATCACAACAATTACCTCCAAATTATTCTTTAGACCCTTAAGGATTATCTGTTGTATGCTAAATTTTCTAAGAGTGAATTCTAGTTAGATGTTATTACCTTATTGGTGGATATTGTGTCCAATGACGGGATAAGAGTGGATCCCCAGAAAGTTAAATCAGTGAGAAAGTGGCCTAGACCTACGACTCCAACTGATATTCAGAGCTTCTTGGGTTTGGCGGGGTATTACAGAAGGTTCGTAGAAGGTTTTTCTTACATAGCTACTCCACTCACTAAATTGACTCAGAAAAAGGTGAGGTTTTGGTGGTCTGATCTGTGTGAGAATAGTTTTGAGAAGTTGAAAGACAAACTGACCACTGCTCCTGTTTTGACCCTTCCCGAGGGTGTAGATGGCTTTATGGTATACTGTGATGCATTTGGTTGTGTGTTGATGCAGCATGGTAAGGTAGTGGCTTATGTAACTAGGTAGTTGAAGGTGCACGAGCGTAAATACCCCACCCATGATCTGGAGTTAGCAGTTGTGGTATTTACACTTAAGATTTGGTGGAACTACTTGTATGATGTTCACGTTGATATCTTCACTGACCACAAGAGTCTGCAGTATGTTCTCTCGTAGAAAGAATTGAACCTCAGGCAGAGGCACTGGATGGAGCTTCTAAAAGACTATGATATAAGTCTACATTATCATCTGGGAAAGGCAAATATTATAGCCAACTCCCTCTGCAGGTTATCTATGGGCATCCTTTCTTATGTAGAAGAAGGAAAGAAAGAGATGGTGAGGGATATTCACTGCCTTACAAATCTGGGAGTGCGACTCTTATATTCCAAAGATAGAGGGGTGATTGTTATTGAGTTAGCTAAGTCATCCCTTTATGATGAAGTTAAGGAGAAGTAGGTTGAAGATCCCATCTTGATGCAAATCAAGAAAGAAGTGGGTTAATAAAAGGATATGTTCTTCGAAATTGGTGGTGATGGTATTCTGAGATCTTAGAGTAGGTTGTGCATTCTGAATGTTGATGGACTGTGGGAAATAATCTTTCATAAGGCGTAAAATTCGAGGTATGTCATTACCCAAGCCCTACTAAGATGTACCATGATCTGAAAACCTTATATTGGTGGAATAACATAAAACGTGATGTAGCTGATTTTGTGTCCAAGTGTTTGAACTATCAACAAGTGAAGATAGAACACATGAGTCCAGGTGGTACTTCCCAAGAGATAGTCCTACCTTTATGGAAGTGGGAGATGATAAACATGGACTTTATTATAGGACTTCCGCGATCCTGAAACTAGTATGATTCTATATGGGTAATTGTAGATCGTTTGACAAAGTTATCCCACTTTTTGCCTGTGAGGACTAATTATTTGGGAGAGGGTTATGCTAAGATTAACATTGAGGAGATAGTTCGGTTGCATAGGGTATCAGTTTCCATTATATCCGATAGAGATACATTGTTTTCATCTCGGTTCTGGAGATCTTTTAAGAAGGGTTTAGGTACACAAGTGAATTTGAGCATAGCTTTCCACCCTCAGACGGATCGGCAAGTTGAGCATACCATTCAGACCCTCTAGGATATGTTGAGGGATTTGTCATTAATTTCAAAGGTAGTTGGGTAGATCACCTGCCACTGATTGAATTTGTTTACAATAATAGTTACCATGCCAACATCTAGATGGGTCATTTTGAGGCTTTGTATGGGAGGAGGTGTAGGTCTCTGATAGGATGGTATGAAGTGGGTAAGACTTATTTGTATGGGCCTGATCTTGTTCATCAGGCGATGGAGAAACTAAAGATCATAAGAGGATGACTCAAGACTGCTCAGAGTCATCAGAAGTCCTATACCGATGTTCGGAGAAGAGAATTAGAGTTTGAAGTTGGTGATTGGGTATTTCTCAATATTTCTCCTACGCAAGAAGTTCTGCAGTTTGGAAAAAGGTGTAAATTGATCCCTTGCTATATAGGGCTATATCAGATTCTGAGGAAGATTGGTGCAGTTGCTTATGAGCTAGAATTGCCTGCAAGTTTGGGTTCCGTTCATCCGGTATTTTATGTATCCATGTTGAAGAAATGCATTGGCGATCATTCTTTAGTATTGCCAGTAAAGGATATCAAAGTACCAAATTCCTTGTCTTACGAAGAAGAGCCCGTTGATATTTTAGATTGCCAAGTTTGAAAGTTGAGGAGCAAAGAGATAGCCTCAGTAAAGGTATTGTGGAGGAATTAGAAAGTTGAAGAAGCAATTTGGGAGTCAGAAGATGACATGAGAATTAGATACACCAATTTGTATGCTTTGATAGATGATGCAACAGAATATACTATTCCTATCTTATCTTTCCTAGTCCTTATTATGCTTGAAATCGTGTCTGTCTGTGTCCCGCATCATCATTCGGGGACGAATGATCCTAACGGGGAGATAATGTAATGCCCCGTATTTTGGGCTACAATATAGACCATGATTCTGATGTGTTGATAATCTCGAAGCCATAAATCCTATGCCAATATGGCATGTTAATTATTTGCATAGTATGTGAATCTATTCAAGCTTGAATTTAGACCATAGAGGTCCTTAGACTCAAGGACAAGTTGAAAACTACTTTGATCGGTTAAGTTTAAGTGGTCATTATAATTTGTGTCAACTTCTATCGACCTTGACTCTTTGTATATGTCAAATTAGAGAGCCTACTATGTGTAAAAGGATAGGTTTTTGAGTTAGCTTTGCAAAGATACCAATTTTTCTAAAATTCGGCACCCGAGCAAGAAGTTATGGCCTTTCAAAGTAGTACGCGTCGCCTAACCAATCGCACATGGCCACTGGAAAGCATATGCAATAACATATGCGGCGCCTATGTAAATATAGGTGATAGCATAGGCGGCGCCTATGTAAGCATACGCGATATCATATGCTGTGCCTATGTAATGGTTTCAAGTAACTTAAACACTCCATTTTTTAGGCAAAATAGTCCTTTTCCCACCATTATTCAGCCATAAATACGAAATTCAGTCCCCAATTCTCCAAAATACATCAACATTTATCTAAATATTATTAAGAACACTCCTAAGGGTTTCAAACTAAAAAATCAAATAAATCAAGATTCAACCGTGGGTTTTCAAAATTGATTAGAGATTCGAAATCCCTAATGCACAGGATTGAAGAAGCACCCATTATTTTCCGAAATAGAGGTGCGCGGGGTTTTCCTAAATTCTCATGGGGATAGAAAAATCATGTTTTAGAATGGGTTTTGGTCTTTTGACCTTCCCCAAAGTGATTTGAGAATATGAATATATGAAACCATGTATTTAAGAATGGATTCTTGTTGAGATCATGAATTTTGGTGAATTCCCTCTTATTATGAATATTTCAAATTTCTCATAGCATGTGAATTGTTTTGCAATGCATCCTTGAAAAGCACTATATGACATGATTGAACTATTGTTATGATTTAAAGGTGGCTTTAAATAACTAAAGAGGGAATCTAGCATGAATGTTTAATGTTCATAATGCATGTAATTAAAGAGTGTGCTAAAGGCACTAGACCACCATATGTTGGTGACGTTTTTGCATGATTTTGACTTTAGTTTCGAAACGCGAAATCTTCTATATCAGTTGCATGTTTCTAGTGGTATAAATTATGCTTTAAATGAAAGATTTAGCATAATGTATTATGGCTTAGAAATCATGACTTGCAAGTCTTGGTATGACGATACCAATTCAGACCAATGTCGTATCAGAGTCACACTAATAGACATTTCAGACTATCATGATTTTAGATATTTAAAATGTTGCATGTATTGGAAATGTTAAAGATGGGCATACAAAGATATTAGGTGGTTCCCTGAAGAGGGCACGAGTTCAAGTAATTCATTGCCTAAAATCGTGGTTTGCCGACCAGGGTATATTCTTATACGTTAACTTAAGTGTCGTGTGGCGTATCAGATTCAAGAACTCCAACCCTTGCGGCATACTCGGGTTGGAGGTTTCTTTGCTATGTAAATGGCAGATTCCATATCACCCGTGGAATATCAAACTTGTAGGGGATACCATCTAAGTCAGAAGTAATACACAGATCAGAGTTTAAGATTTACAGACAGGTTACATGTTTTCATAAGCTGCCCATATGTAGTATGAAAATTTTCTATCACGTATTTTATATATATATATATATATATATATGTTCAATTACTCTATTTTAGATTGCTTCATGTGCCAGTACAATTGTGCTGACACCGCTCCTTCTAGGTTCTGAGGCACAATCTAAGGGTCCAGATAAATAGTAGAGATTTCAGATCACAGACCGGAGGTTGAAATGGTGAGCCTTCTATGTTTCAGAAGGCCTGGTTATTTAATATTACTACTATTAGTTAGGTTTTGGTCTACTGGGGGCCTTGTCCCAACTTTCAGATAACTTTGATTTGTTTATGGTAGAGATTTGGCAGACTGAGTCAGATATTATTATTCGGATATATTTTGGATTTTAGTTTTCAGTATTATGATCACATTCAGATTGACCGTGTTTACGTATTAGATTTCTCTTTTCGTATTATCTTTTATCATATTAATTAAGTGCATGATTACCAAATAGATAGAGAAGGGTGTTCTGGGCCTTCATGGTTCGGGATACTCGTCATGGCTAGGGCCCTGGCTTAGGCCGTGACAGTTGGCTTCTTTATTTCCATCTCTAATTTTTCACCTTTAATTCATTTTGGCTCAGTATCTCTTCACCTTCACACCATTTTAAATCCAACATAATAAAATATAATATTAATCATAATCATAAAATGAATGGTAAAAAGAATAATAAAAATACTAAATATGAGGCAAATAATAAAAAATATATATATTCGGCCTAATATCACCACCCCACTCTTAGAATCTTTGCTGTCCTAGATCATGCATTAAAGTTCATCTCAGTAAATCAAGCTAGAAACACCACTACTTTATTTGATACAAGTGATTAGCTCATATACAAATTTAAAACACCAAGTAAACTTTGACAATTATGCAAGATATAAAAATAAACAACAAACCTCTAGCCTCCTTGCCTTAAAGACGGACTCTAACTCATCAAATTTAAGCTAATTCACCTACTTTGTCAAAGAATGCTATAACATCACCTATTTATCACTAAACAAGTGTCCTCTCTTGAAAAAAATAGACCGTACACTCAATTCCAAAGTGAATATAAATTAAGAACTTAGCATCAATGAAAAAGTCTCCCATTCAGAAAAAATTTCACATATATGCGCAAAAAAAGTTAGTCTTTACCATTATATAAATATCCACTAATTAAGCATGCTCGAATATAATCAGACAGGACAATAATGGATAATAATTTTGGCTATAGGACATGTTGAAAAACTAAATAATAGTGACTTATATTTTCCTTAGCACTTTGCACTTTTATACTTCATCACCAATTATTTTCTTCACTTTTTTTATTTTCAACCCTTCCTTCAACAATTATTTTCACTATGATTTTCATCTTATCAAGAACATTTCACTCATTTTCTTTTAAATATTTTTTCTGTTTTATTTATTTCACATCACAGTCTTTCTAAGAGGGCCTTTTCATCACTTTGTAGATATCGTTAGTCACAATTTACACTCAAACATATCTTTTTTTTAATATAAACAATTATAACCAGTATATGCTATAGTGATCAGTAAATCAAGGTAAAAAACGTAAGAATTCAACAACAAGATCAAGGTAAAATTATAGCTACCAACCAAAAGACTACAAGCGCAAAGAGGCTAACTAATGATTTAATTTCTGGAACGGCTAAAATTCCCAAGATAAATCAAAAAAAGCCTATATCATCTTCTAAACAAAGAAACACTTTTTAATTTTCTTCAATAACATGCGGGTCAAGTTTTATACTAAGTTGCACAATATGAGATATATGCATAATCTCATCGCACATGTCACAAATACCAATCAAGAAAGATCAATTCCACTTCTAAGACAGATAAGGTCAGAAAAAAACCAAAAATAAGAAAACCTATATACAATGTCACATCCATGATCCTGGGTGTCAAAATATTTGCTATTTTGTTTACATTTAAAGCACTCATAAGAAAGTACTACTCAAGATCATGCCAAAAATGACAACAACAACAAAAAAGTCAACACAGTGGTATTTGTTTCCTCTCCAAAAAAAAATTATAAAACTACTTCTAAAAAATATAGTATACTAGCTTCAAAGGACCATCTTAAAAAGATAAAAAATTAAGGAATGCACAAAGTATGCTCGAATAAATACTAAAATGCTAAAAACCGGCAAGAAATAATCTAGCCTAAAAAATAAAATAAAAATCATTTTATTTTTTAATTTTTTTTTCACAAACATAAAGTAAGCAAACGGAAGAATAATTATTAAAGAAAATCTTACAACATACTTCACCCAAAACAAATATAAAAGATAGTCCACCCCATGATTAAAATCATACTTTGATCTAAAAATAATAAATAAAGTAAAACAAGGGTTAAAGATACTCCTTCAAACTCTTAGGTCCTAGCTTAAAGAACATTTCTTCAATTTTCATTAAGAATCATATGCACCATAAACTTAAGCACAAATGGCTCCTTAGGTTCAAATTTTTTATATTTAGACTTTTTCTAAATCTATAAAACTAAAAACAACAAAGAAAAAGATGATACCTAAAAAACTAAAAATAGGAACTACTTACTACATGCTGGGGTGCGATGTCGCCAAAATTACACCTCCCAAAATGTATAGAGTGGTCGCTGAATCAAATATGGAATCCAACTAGGTTATAGTCGAACCCACAGGGATTAGGATAATGTTTGATCACACGTTTATTATGGTGTATTTTTAATTAAAAAATGAAGGAGGATTTTGTTACACAAAAGATTATTAGACCAGCTGCTTTTGGATATCTAATCAATATGAGATGAGCACTAGGATTGTGATCCATATGATTTCAAAACTCCATAGGTTTTTTGTGCTAGAAAATATCTCAATATGTTGCATGCAAAATCTAACAAGATAGGCATATGTAAACATATTCCGACCTTGATTAGATGAATTTCACTTGTCTTCTCCCGAACTCAGAGTGTAATATTACTAACCCTTTTTCTTGATCTCAGATTAACTATTCCTTTTTATGACTCTAGTTATTAGATAAAGGTTGATAGCTTTAAATCTTAATTATTATTCCTTTTTACTAATTTATACCTCTCTCATGAGCATGTTTAAAATATAGTTGAGTTTCTAATATATGCATCCATTAGGAAGACAAATATAATATTGGGAATACCAATATATGCAAGTATACTGATCTATATTTTCCCCACAATTAACCTATTCTATTAATTCATCATGGTTCTCACAATCCCAGTTATGGTATTTAACTACTCATTTCTACAAGACACAAGAATAATTCATAAATGTAAGCATTTTTATGAACTTACAATCAGAAATATACTCAAAACTCTGAACTTTAATGAAAAACCTAGGAACAATGTTCATACAATCCGAAGAATATGCTTTAAAATTGTATAATGTAATGCAACGTATGTAATATTTGTGTAACCACATAAAAATAAAGCTATAAGATTATTTATATATAAAACAAATCCTATCCTAAAAAAAGTAAAACTTATGTCGGCTAACTCGAATGAGAAGAAGGTACGATTGTGGTTAGAACCGAAGATCGTCCTTTGCTTATCGTGGTTTACACTTGGACTTATTATCTTTCAAGTATTCCATGAGATGGACTAAGGTACGAGCTTATGATTCCATCCTATGAATATGTCATCCTATTATTTAATGCATCTTCCACTAAAGTTCTAAAACCTGGCAAAACTAGAGTCTCATCATGACCACATGGTATGATAGTGTTTTCAAGGCACATTCCTAGGAATCTAGTGTCTAGTCATCTTGAAATTGACTCCTATAGATGTGTTTTTCCCTTTATAGACATGATCCTAAGGTACAATCATGACATCATGGCATGATCATAGGGCCTTTCGTCTTAAAGACTTCTACTTCAGACAACTGTAATTTAGTCCTACAAAAGCCTTGGCATGATTGTCGTTAGATCTCGCTATTGTGGTAAGGCTCGAGTGATGCAAAATTTTTCCAATCTTAAGCATTTTTATTCTTTAAGTCCATAAATCCACAAACACAAAATGAAACATATCAAATCCACAAACATGCCCTTATACTTGAAAATATTCCTCTTTTAAAGTGTTTTAAGATTTGTAAGATCATGACACATCAACACCCTCAACTTAGAATGCTTGCATGTGTTTCGTAAAAGGAAATACTAAACTAACTATGCCACTTAACTTTAAGAAAAATCAGATCACTACGATATTTTACTTTTCAAAACTCAGCCAAGATCACACATGCAAACCATTTAAGTATTTTCAACACCATCCATTCTTATTTAAAACAACCAATAAAATGTATATGAAATACAAGTACTCTAACACAATGTGAGACCCCGCAAAATCCTAAACATAAATCAATCCTAAAAGCTATCTAAGGGGTCCCAAACTTAGAAAAATTCTAGATAAATATTCATACTTAGTATTATTTTATCCTTCGTAAGTTGGAAATGTTATTTCATCAACTCTATAACCATAAAATGTTAACCTTTAGGTTGATTCATGATTAGGAATATCAGTAGGTGTTCTTAGATGAGTTTCAGATTTTTTAAACCTCGTTTAGACCATGTTCGAATGACCAAAATAGTGAGTCAACACGATTTTAATGTGTCGCATCGTCCATAGCATCGATAAATAATTTTTTCCATATCTTAGTATAATTTCTAGTGAGCTGATGCGTACTCGATGCGGCATGTTGTCCATCGCATCAATAGATAATTTTTCCCTCAGCTCAGTGTAATTTCCAATAAATCGATAATACGGCACGCCGTCCATCGCGTCGATCTCATCAACGCGGTGCATTGGTATACGTGTCAATAGTTTAGTTTTTGTTATTAAAAATCCATATCTTTAGGGGTAATTAGGTCATTTTCCCACATCGTTCAGCCCACATAACATGATATTTAGTTCTCAATTAGCAAATTATATTCATTCGTTCTCAAAATAATCAAGAAAAAAAATCCTAGGAGATTAAATTTTAAATTCAAGGCTCAAGATTCCACCATTACTTTTTAGGAATTAGCAACCAAGGTATGTCAAATATTCATCCAAGGGTTCCTTCCACCCTTGGAGTCCAGGAAACTATTTTAAATTTCAAGTAGCTTGATTTTATGCTTTCCATTATTTGGATTCAAATGTATTCATGATTATAATATTGATTGGATTTCTGTTCTATGATTAAGTGCAAGATTTATGTTCAAACAACTATTATGTATGTATTATTATGTGAATTCATGTTAACACCTTGAAATTGTGGCACTCACGTGTTGATTAGTACTATATGCATATACAATGCCTTCCAAGTGGTTGATGAGTTGTTCATGAGAAGTAAATAATAAAATTATATCATGTTAGCATATATTCAAGTTCATGTCATGCAAATGTTTGCTAGAATGTCACAATAAATGAATAATGATCAAGTAGTTATTTATCATGATTTAAGATTGTACATGTCTTACAATTTATGATATCGAGTCTTGGTGGTATTTAATACTTAATAATTTAGCTGATTACCTAGAGCCATGGTTAGTCTCAGGATAGTGTTAGTTATGTCATGATCAGTAGTACCCTCAGTCAGTTACAAAACTCAGGACAAACTCAGTAAACTCTGTATTAGTCCAGTTTATGTAATGCCACGAGTTTGTAGCCTAGATTCTACACGGTGCTTATAATCTCAAAGGACCAAAAGTTAACCAATGACTAGGACCTGCTGTAATAACTGAGTAATAAATACTGTAATTATGCAGAAATAGGCGGAAATATATGCCATAAGGTTCAAATCTATAATTAAATCTGAATGTAGTATCAAGATACCAAAACAAAAATATGTGTACTGAAAAATTGAACAACTATCTGAAAATACTCTAGTCTAAAAAAACCTCTAAAACTGTCAGAACTGTGGATTTAATGGGATAAGCGCCCAACTAACTCCGACTACTGATACTAGAACTTAAATACTACAAATAATAAGCATGTCCTCAAACTATAAGGACTCACCACTACTCTAACTACTAAAACTTAGATCTGCTAATGATTCTCAAGAGCCCGTTTATCAAAAATATGATATAAGACATCATAGAGAAAAAGAAAGCATGCATCAGTACTTTGAATGTACTTCTACTCTTAGTGAGATAGGCGGAAATGCATGGGTTTTATATGCATGAACAATACTAGCTGAATAATGTGAGTATGACTAAGTAAAAGTACATACATGAATACATATACTGTAACAGAGACTGTGATACACTGAATACTGAGTCTAAGTACTGATTAACTAATTATTGAGTCTACTAATACTTTATTACTAATATCTAAATTACTGTATCTAACAGTCCTGAACTTTGTGAAACTGTACTGAGTTTTATACTAATTTGAGTAACTGTATCTGATAGTCCTGAATCTGTAGAACTGAACTGAGTTTTATTCTGATATAGAATCTAAATCTAAGATAGTGGGAGGCAATCATCTAACCAATATACCCCTCTCTAAACTAATTGGTGTCCAACCTCTAACCCAATTTGGAAGGGTGTCAATACTGTGCCATGGGTAAAGATAAAATATGAGTTAAACCACTCTAACAGGAAGCACTTCCGTCAACCCTCAGTGGTAGGATAACTCAGATGAGAAGTATCAACCCTTATAATATCTAGCAGGAAGATATCTCAACCTACTCTGGGTACGTAGTTCTATAACACAAGGATTTCTTCTAAGGATCATTCCCTCTGTTGATAGGTGGGTCCTCATCATTGGGTTCACTCGGTGCTGAATCCTGCTCTCAACTGAATAGACATTAAACTAATTTCTAGTCTGTACTAGGATGGACTAAGTTGTTACTGAGATTACTATTTAACTGAACTGAAGTGATTTTATTGAGTTCCCTTAACTGATGGAATGCTACTGAATTCTGTTAACTGACTGAGTATACTGAGGTCTGAATTGGATACTAAATTAGAGTGGACCAATATGGATTCTACTAAATTTTTCCTGAATTCTATAACTGACTGAGAGTGCTGCTGATCGTGTTGTGATTGATACAATTCTATGATAGACCAAGGCTCTAGGTAATTACCTAAATTTTCGGGTACAAGTACCCCCAGGACTCGATAGTATAAATTAAGAGACATGGCATAACATAAAATATGTAAACTATGAACTTGATCATCATTGATACATTGGGGCATTTTAACAAACACTTGCATGATATAACTTGCAAATAAACTAACTTGATATGATTTCATTCTTTTAAAAGTTAACATAGACACTTTATCAAGCACCTGGTGAGCATAGAATATGCACATAGTATTGAACAATAAATGAGCATCATAATTTATCTCTAATTTAATAAGTCAAGGGTTTGTCATGGATTCACATGAATCTACATATATAATGATTAATTTCACATAATATATATATATATATATATATATATGTAATAATGAATTAGGAACTTAATCCAAATAGCAATCATGGATACACTTTAAATCAAACCATGGATATCATAAAATCAATTACTTGAAGTTTAAAAGAGATTCATGGACTCCAAGGGTGGAAGGAACCCTTGGATGAACACTTCACATACCCATGTTAAAGAATTTCTAAAAATTAATGGTAGAACTCTTGAGATTTGAATCTTGAATTGAAAACCCTAAGGCTTGTTCTTGTGAGATTTTGAGAGAAAGTGAGTATACTTTAGTGAATTAGAGCTGAATTTCATATTTTGGGGGGCTGAAGGTTGGGGAAAAGACCCAAATACCCCTAAGAATATGGTCTTTTAAATGACTGAAAATTGTACCATCAATGCGCAGACTAATGTGCTGCATCATTGGCATCGATGTAATCGCGAACACCGCATTGAGTCCATGTCAACTCTGTAACACCCCGCAAAATTCGCTCATCGTTTGGGTCTTAGAGTGTGTTGATTGAAGGGTATTTTCAGCCTTTAAAAGGGATGAGAGGTGTCTTACAAAGTGTAAAATATTTTGAACCATATGGAATCTCTCTAATATCGACTTTTGGTCATGTAGAGCATTAAATAAGCTTTTCATCGATATAAGATCTGCCCAAATTGACACTCGGGTAAGAAGTTATGACAAATTTAACCCTTAGTCATAAAATTGCATCATTTGAGCAAATGGCCCATCTCAGAGATGGTTGATTTACCAATTATCGATTTCTAGTGGAACCCCGCGATAATGGCGCATCACAGAGTTATTCCAGTTTCCAACCAGTGAAACTACATGATAATAGTGCATTGCGGAGAAGCCCAAATTCCCAATTTCATTTTCCATTGAGCCACTACAATAAGTGGCGCATCGCAGAGGCTAGTGAAATCGAGTTCCAGTTCAATTTTTCCAGTTTTGGATAGATTTTTAAAAAGGGTATTTTTACTTTTCCCAAGCCTATAAAATCGTGGAAACACTAAATCAAATCCATTTTTAAGCATCTTATAAGGTCTTAAGTTTTCTCACAACATAAGCCCTAAGTATCCAAAGCCTCTTCCAAGAATTTCAAGAATCCTCCATGGATTCTCTAAATTGAGTCAAGAATCAAAGTCCCCAAGTTAAGGGCCTCAAGAACCCTCATTCAAGAGTACAAATAGAGTTCCCAAAGCGAGAGTTCATCCAAAGCTTCTAGTTCAAGGTATGTGGGGTTTAGAACAAGGGTAACCCTTTCACCCTTGTTCCCAAAAGGCTATTTACATCATGAATTTCTTGAAATATTTGAGGCTTTTATATGACTTTGAATTGGGGGTTTTCACCCATTATTATTGAATGCATTATCTTGATATTTCCCATGAATTATGAGTCAAATGGCATGATTTGTACATGTTTTATTGAGAAATTACAGGTGGGTATAAACCCATGATTTTTCTCCTTGTGAAGCTAATATTTGAAATGCTTGAGATATTGAAGCATATGACTATATTAAGATTTTGAGGTAAATTTTTGAAATTCCCAGATTTCCGCATGATTTATGAACCTATATGCTATATATTACGCTCTTGATAAGGTTTAACTTGAGATTGGACTATGGGTTAGTAAGCCCTATTTGAGACTTGTAAAATTATGAACTCTTATGCTAAAAATACCTATTTTTGAGTATTTTGAGATGATTGAGAAATGAATTGACCTAATGGTCCTGAGGATTTGAAATCCACTTCACTATATGAGAATATCAATTTGATTATTGGGTTCGTGGTGAACCATGTGATTGTTATAAAAGTGGATTTTTATGAGATGAGTGTAGATAATCCAAAGGGACCAGTATTAAGCACTGATCGAGTAAATTACCATGGTTTCTTACCCCCAAAACTACTTGCCACTGTAGGTTGGGTCTGAGGTAGAGTTTATGATGATTATGATTTGACTCAAGGCCGAGTTTCATTTAGCGATCACTAGACCTAGGTTATACACTCTAGCAAAGGTATGACGCTCCTTTCCAATGTGGGGTCTCTTCCTTAGGAGGATAAAATATTGGACTCCATGTATCTCATATAGTTTATGTCTCTTCCTTAGAAGGATAAAACGTTAGACTCCATATATCTCGCATGGTTTTATTCAATTACGAGAACCTCCCTTGCCTTTTGAACATCGATATCAAATACTTATTTTCCTTCCCCATAGTCTATTTTACTATATGGTTGAATTTAAAAGATGTTCCCTAATCAAGGTTTTTTCTTGATGTGAGTTATTTTCTTAAATGAAAGCATCTTCCCTTGTTATAATATTTTCATAAAGCATTGAGATAAGTTTTTTCCATAAACTAGAATGTTTTTCCCATTTGAGATAGAATGATTTTCCATAAAGCTTGAAATGAGATATTTTCCTAAAGTAATAAAATGCCTTCAAGTAGTTTTCAAGCTATATGACTCCGAATTCCAAGAATTTGAGTTCAAAAAGAGTTATGAGATCTTAAGCATTGATAAAGTTTACCCTCTATGCGACATATCAATGATTTTAAATTATCATGTATAGTTCCTTTATCCATTGAGTACTGAGAATAAGAGGAGATTTGTGATTTCAAGTTAAAGTATGATGACTCATAAGATCTTTTCTACACACTTCATCTTACATTATTTATGAGCTTTACATTTTATATTTGTTCAAGCTATCCCATATTGCATGCATGACTTGATTGAAGAAGATTAACACTATTTTATACATATGTATTCACCCCATCATACTCAGTACATCCTCAAAGTACTAATTCATATATACATCTATGTGCTATATTTTCTCATAATGTAGGTACAAGATTGTAGCATATGTACCACGTCCAATCAGTTCACAACTTCCAGTCATCAGGTGATGGGTCCTTTTAATTTAGGGCTATACATCAGTGATATATTAGAAAAGTGTTGTATTTTCCTTATTCAGTTGTATTAAGTTGGGTTAGTTGGGAGTCATGACCTAGCCACCCATGGTCAGTACTAGTAGAGGCTTATAGATAGTTGGTACAAGTTGATGTATTGAGTCTCAATTTTATTGTAATAGAAGAGTTGTAACCTTGTGACTTTGGTTTTGTATTGAGCAAATTCATGTTAGAGTTCTCTTCCACCTTATTCTTTCAGATTTATGCATTTTATTTTGTTGCTTATGAGTTATACCAATATAAGGGTTAGCTTGGGGTCACTTGATACCCTAGGCATCGTATGACGTCCTGGGAGATAATTTTGGGTCATTACAAACTTAGTATCAGAGCATAAGGTTCAAGTGTCCCAGGGTATCTATGAAATCATGTCTAGTAGTGTTTTGCAGAATGGTATGGAGGTTTATGGCCTTTTCTTCAAGAGGCTACAAACCATTTAGGAAATATCACCATTCTTTTGAGTCTTAGATCGTGCTATAGAGATATTCTCGATGCGCTTAGATAGATCCTCAACTTCTTCTATTCAGCCATCTTTGCCTTATTTTTAAGGTATCAAAAACTGTCAAGCTTGAATCCTTACAATAGTAGTGGGATTGTAGTTGAGTTAGAAAGTATCTCACCAGTGCTTTTGAGTTCTGATGATTAAAGTGCATTATTTATGATTCATAAAAAGTCAGGCACTAAGCCTAAGTCAGAGGTGCTTTTAGATTCCTTCTTAGAATCCATGATGTGGAGCTATGCTTCCTTACCCATGTATAACTCTTTAGATATCATTATTTCTAAGTTCCAATTCCCTCCCAGATAACGTTCTCAAATTGGTGAGTAATATGCTTCAATGGTCTCTCAAAGTGGCTTGATAAGGGTTTTCTGGCATGTCTTGAGTCCCTCATGTTTAAAGTTATTTCCCTATGGGTCTCAAAGTAAGATAGAATGAGACGTGGATTCGTAGATCACTGAATGTTGTATGTCAAGTTTCCATCTCTTCCAATATGTAATCTTATTGTCATTGTGTTTTTGAAAAGAAAATCAAGTCTAGTAAAGCCGTGTGGGGCTCTTTCGATTCACTAGCGTAGTTGCTTTGTTTTTCATCTTATTTTCTTGTTCAAAAAATAAAACGAAAGTCTAGTGGAGCCGTATGAGGCCTATTTTGATCCACTAGCAACTTGTTGTGTGTCCTTTTATTCTTGTGTTGGTGGAAACTAGGGGGTTTAGAGTGGTGGTGACAAGAAAAGTGGTAAGAACCAATTGTTGAATTTATATGTGTATATGTATAGCTGAATTTTGTTGCATGTTTAGGGTAGGAATGAAGTGTTGTGTCCTTGATTGTTTGGGAAATATTGCTACTTTGAGTATGAAAAGATTTTTCATAATAATTGTTGCATTGGAAAGTATGAGTTACTAATGAAAGTACTTAGTGGATGAGTGTTGTAATTTGGGCGTCCTTGAGAATTGTAAGATGGGTTCTAGTCAAAACTTACAGGGCTATGAACTAAGTTGGGGATGTATAAATAGGTGGATAGTAATGATGTGTTAAAGAAAAATGTGTTGATGAATTGGAAATAAAATGGGCCATGTGATTATGATCGATTATTGTTGGTTATGAAGTTCAAGTGGGCATGCGGTTTTTGAATATTGTTGATGTTTTATTTCATAATGTCCTAGTGAGATTAGCGCTAGACACTAAGTTTGAATAATTGGTGGTCATGAAAGTGGAGGAGACGACTTCTTATTTGATGGTACTAGTTATAGGGAAGTGATCTAATAGGCTTGAACAGTGTGTGCAAGGGACTAAGTTTGTTTGGTTCGAAATCAAGTTCGATGTTGTATGTATGATGTAGAAGTACGCCCAAGGTTTCTTGAGGTCACATTGCTCCAAAAGGATTATTGCATGTTATATGGTTAGTAGTGGTGCTGAGTTGCTAGGTTGGACTAGGGAGATAGTGAATGATGTCCGTGATAGCTAAGTTAAGGAGTTATGAATGAAGGTGTTGCGTGTGATTTGATTCCTATAGGCTAGAAACATATGTTATAGGCGATGTATTGATAGGCTATAGTAGGAGTGGTGTGGTCCATTAGAGATTTGGAGGTGCCCGTTCTAAGTGTTAAGTAGTAAATGATGACTGTTGGGGCTATAAACGGATGATGTGTATCTCAGGAGGTAGTTTATGAGTTGGCATTATATTTTGGAATGTGATGTGATATAGCATGACATGGGGCTGTTGCAGCTAACTGAGGACATGACCCTGGATAGAAAGATTTGGAGAAAAAACATTAGGATAGAGGGCTAAGGGTGTGGATGAGTCATAGTCGGTAATTAGGTGAACTTTGATGTCCTCAGTTTGATAATGTGCAATTCGTTATAGATGACGTACCTATGTTGTTTTATGGTGTCCTATTATTTTGAAGCCTTTTTATACTACCTTTATATCTTGAGCCAGAGGTCTATCAAAAACTACCTCTCTACTTCTTTAAAGGTAGTGGTATGGACTGCATACAATTACCCTCCCCTAACTCCACTTATGTGGGAATATATTGGGTTTGTTGTTGTTGTTGTGGTTGTTCTTTTGATGTGTTATGAATTAAAGTGTAGTCATTGAGCGAATCTCTTTTGTTTATGAGGATTGTTATATCCCTGACTCTAGAGTAAAGTGATGAAAGTCAAACCAGAGCTTATGTGGTAGTTCACCACCTAGGACAGATAGCTTAAGTCTAAGGGAGAGATGACAGAGTCGGTGACTGGGTTAGACCTTAAGATTTTTGTAGACATACTAGTGAGCGGTGGAATAGCTATGAGAAAGATTGATGCTTGACCCAATCTTATTTTAGCACTTTTAGTTGTCCCAATACCTGCTCATGTTTTACATTTCTGTTCCATGATCCTAATTCATGTTCATGCGCATGGTAGAGAGTTATTTACTCTCCTAGCTCATAAAATGGGGAGTTCTGGTGCATTTGGCAGTCGGGATCACATCCTATGAGTTTGAACTCCAAAATCAAGTCATGCAACTCGTGACTAAAGTACTCGAGCAATTCTTTTGTTGATTCATGAAGTCTAAATTTATATCATGCATGTCCTTGGGTTAGACTACTTAGATAAGTTCATGATGTTAAAGGCCTCAAGCCTCAATTGAATGCCAAGTTATGTACAATGTCCCTTCATGCTTCAGGTCTATATGTTCTAACTTTTCAGCGACCTCTTCTTTATGTCGCGATAGAGATACAAGAGAGTTGTGCCGATAGGAAAGAGTAGACGTATCATGCTGGGAAGATAGTTGCATGTAGATGTTGATTCATGGGTCCCTCTTATCCAAGAAACTCTATAAACCTTTTCTAAAGTTCAAAGATTTTTATGTTTATGAATTTCATGATTCATGTGAGTTGAAATTGATGTTCATGCTATGATTGAGACGTGACTCATGTTTGTTTACAAGATTTTCAAGCTTTGAGCCTAGTATCTGACATTCATGTGATGTCCATGGTAAACCTTCTTCACGTTGCTTGTTAGATAATGTGTTCATGCTAATTGAGAAAAGAAATTATTGAATAAGCAAGGCATGCTCCCTATATATATATTTGATGAAATACTTTTGTGAAGGAACTAGAGCCATTATGGCATGTTGACTAGGAAACCCCAATTGTGTGCAAGCTTATGCATGCCAAGTGGTTGTTGGAAAGCCCTAGTGAATAAATGGTTAAAAGGTAGAATGAAATCCCCTAATTAGGTGCTCTTTGATACATGCTAAACCTTTGATACATGCTAAGTGTTTGGTGGATGAGCTATGACGTGATAACATGAAGTCTCCCCAAATATGTGTTCTCCAATATATGCCAATACCCAAATATGTGCTAAGTGCTTGATGCAAGACCTTGTTGAATGAAATGTGAGCCGAGAGCATTATATTATTGTATTTCTATGATTCCTAAATACTTGAAGTGATGCTGTGATGATGAATGAATGACCGTGGTCATGACTAGTCAAGAATGGTTATATTTTACTTTTATGTTATCGAGTCCTGGGGGTATATGTACCCGACAATTTGGTTGCTGCCTAGAGCCCTTGTCAGTTTTCGCGATGATATCAGTCGAGCCATGATTCTCAGAACTTCGTGAGCTATAGAACTCACGACTCTCAGGCAGTCATAAACTTGAGTAATCGCAGTATCATTAGCGCTCTAGCCTCGGTTCTATACCATGCTCAAATCTAGTAGTATACCTGTGTTCAGTGTAAACCTCAATAGTATTCGAGTAGTCTATTCAGAGATCTGTATTATTCCGTCAGATAAATGGGATCAAGGGAATTCAGCAATTCATGCGAGTACACTTAGTTAATCATCTTCAGTATTAGTGTTATCAGATTCTAAGATAACCCGTCAGATAGGCTTGTTCTCAGATGTAGTTGAGTATTCTTATTATTATTCCGAGGTCACTCCCTAGATAGACTTGATCTCAATCCCAGATTTGATTAAGTATTCTTGTTGTCAGCTCCAGAGGTCACCCGTTAGATAGGTTTGATCTCAGTTTAGGGTTTAGTTGATTATCTTCTTTGTCAGATTCAGAAATTTCCCACTAAATTGGTCTGGTCTCAGATGTAATCATTTCTTATCATTGATTGTAGGTCCAGGGATCATCCGTTAGGGAGGTTTAATCAAAGATTTAGTTAGTCGAGAATCTCACACTCAGAATTCATCATTAGTTAACTCTTCATTATAAGACTAAGGCAAGTTAGCCCAGATTCAGATGAAGGTAACACCCTTCCTTCACACAGCTCCTCTATAATCTAAAAATCAGTTACATAGTTATTCCTATCGTGAATATATGTATTCTTCGAGTGTGGGTTTGAAAAGTTATACATTCAATATGATAAGTATTTTATAGCTGTGCATCCTCAGTTCTCTTCATTTTCCAAGCCTGACTAGTGACATTCGAGAATGAATGTTCCCAAGAAGGAGATATTATAACACCCCGCTAAATTCCATCATAGTTTGGGCCTTAGAGTGTGTTGATTGAACCGTATTTCCGGCCTTAAAAAGGTTTGAGAGGTGTCTTTCCAAGTGTGAAATATTTTGAACCATGTAGAATCTCCCTAATATCAACATTTTTTCATGTAGAGCATTGAATAAGATTTTCCCAAATCTGACATTCGGGTAAGAAGTTATGACTAATTTAATCCTTAGTCATAAAATGCATCATTAAAGTGACTGGCACGTTGCGGAGATGGTTGATTTAGCAATTGTCAATTTCCAATGGAACCCCGCAATAGTGGCGCGTCGCGGAGTTATTCCAGGTCCTAAACAGTGGGACTCTATGATAATTGCACATCGTGGAGAAGCCCAAATTCCCAATTGTCATTTTCCAGTGAGCCATTGCGATAAGTGGCGCATCGCGGAGGCTAGTGAAATCGGGTCCCAGTTCAGTTTTTCTAGTTTTGTACAAATGTTTAAAAAAGGCATTTTGGACTTTTTCCAAGCCTATAAAATCATGGAAACACTAAATTAAAGCCATTTGCAAGCATCCTATAAGGGTTTTCTCCAGTTTTCTCTCAACATACGCCCAAAGTATCCAAAGCCTCTTCCTAGAATCTCAAGAATCCTCCATGGATTCTCTAAATTGAGTCAAGAATCAAAATCCACAAGTCAAGGGCCTCAAGAACCCTCATTCAAAAGTACGAATAGAGTTCCAAAAGCGATAGTTCATCCAAAGCTTCTAATTCAAGGTATGTGAGGTTTTTAACAAGAGTAACCATTTTACCCCTGTACACAAAAGGCTATTTACAACATGAATTTCTTGAAATATATGACGCTTTTATATGAATTTGAATTGGGGTTTTTCAACCATTATTATTGAATGCATTATCTTGATATTTCCCATGAATTATGAGTCAAATGGCTTGATTTCTACATGTTTTATTGAAAAATTACAGCTGGGTATAAACCCATGATTTTACTCCTTGAGAAGCTAATATTTGAAATGTTTGAAATGTTGAAGCATATGACTATATTGAGATTTTGAGGTAAATTGCTGAATTTCCCAGATTTTCACATGATTTATGAACCTATATGCTATATATTATGCTGTTGATAAGCTTTAACTTGAGATTGAGCTATGGGTTAGTAATCCGTATTTGAGACTTGGGAAATTATGAACTCTTGTGCTAAAAGCACCTATTTTTCAGTATTTTGAGATGATTGAGAAATGAATTGACCTAATGGTCCTTGAGCTTTGAAATCCACTTCACTATATGAGATTATCGATTTGATTGTTGGGTTCGTGGTGAACCATGTGATTGTTCTAAAAGTGGATTTTTATGAGATGAGCGCAGATAATCTAAAGGGAGTAGTATTTAGCACCGAGCGGATAAATTACTATGGTTTCTTACCCCTAAAACTACGTGCCAACGTAGGTTTGGCCTGGGCCGAGTTTATGTTGATTATGATTGGGCCTGAGGCCGAGTTACATTTAGTGATCACTAGACCTAGGTTATACACACTGGCAAGAGTATGACACTCCTCCCCAACGTAGGGTCTCTTCCTTAGGAGGACAAAATATTGGACACCATGTAGCTCGCATGGTTTATGTTGGTTACGAGAACCTCCTTTGTCTTTTGAACTTAGAGATCAAATATTTATTTTCCTTCCCCGTAGTCTATTTTACTAAATGGTTGAATTGAAAAGATGTTCCCTAATAAAGATATTTTCTTGATGTGAGTTACCTAAATGAAAACATCTTCCCTTGTTATAATATATTCATAAAGTATTGAGATAGGTTGTTTCCATAAACTAGATTGTTTTTCCCATTTGAGATAGAATGATTTTCCCTAAAGCTTGAAATGAGATATTTTACTAAAGTGAATGAAATGCCTTCAAGTATGTTTTCAAGTTATATGATTCTGAATTCCAAGTATTTGAGTTCAAAAAAAGTTATGAGATCTTGAGCATTAATGAAGTTTTACTCTCCATGAGACATATGAATAATTTGAAAGTATCGTGTAAAGATTCGTTATCCCTTAATTATTGAGATAAGAGGAGATTTGTGATTTTAAGTTAAAGTATGATGACTCACGAGATCTATGCTACATGGTTCATCCTACATGATTTATGAGCTTTACATATTATATTTGTTCAAGCCATGTATGACAGTCATCCCATATTGCATGCATGACTTGATTGAAGAAGATTAACACTGTTTTATACATATGTATTCACCCCCACATACTCAGTACATCCTCAAAGTACTGATTCACATATAGGTCTATGAGCTACATTTTCTAATAATGTAGGTACAAGATTGTAGCGCATGTACCATGTCTAATCAGTTCGCAGCTTCCAATCATCAGGTGATGGGTCTTTTTGATTCAGGGCCACGAGTCAGTGATATAATAGAAAAGTGTTCTATTTTCCTTATTCAATCGTATTGAGTTGGGTGGTTGGGAGTTATGACCCAGCTACCCATGGTCAACAATAGTAGAGGCTTTATAGATAGTAGGTAGGATTTGATGTATTGAGTCTCAGTTTTATTGTAAAAGCAGAGTTGTAACCTTGTGACTTCAGTTTTGTATTGAGCAAATTCGTATTAGAGTTCTCTTCCACCTAATTCTTTCAGATTTATACATTTTATTCTGTTTCTTATGAGTTATACCAATAGAAGGGTTAGCTTAGGGTTACTTGAGAACCTAGGCACTATGTGACATCCTGGGAGGCAATTTTGGGTCATTATAGACTGACTGGAAATTGATGCTGGGAGCTGGGGAAAACATTTGTCAATGTGATAGTTGACACGGAGCGCCAAAATCACATTGATTCACTATTTTAGGTTTCAAAAAGAGCTTCAAACGAAGTCCAAAAAATCCAAAAGTTGTCCGAAAACACCTACTAACATTCCTGATCAAGAATAAACCTAAACATCAATATTTAATGGACGTAAAGGTTGCAAAATAAGATTACCAACCTTTATAGGTTAAAATAATACCAAGTCTGAGTACTTAACTAAAATACTTTATGTCTGGGACACCTTGACTGGCCTAAAGGACTGAATTAAGTGTAGGATTATGTGGGGTCTTAAATTATCTCCCCCTTGGGAACATTCGTCCTCGAATAAGACTGCTCAGACTAAGAATACTGAGAGACTGACTTACTTACTGGACATGAACATCTGGAACATGACTATATGACTGATATTAGTGGTATTTTAAATTATCATACTGAACATACATATCTAATGCGTAAGTAAAGCTGAACATGATTCGTTAATACATGTCTAGGATTACTAATAAACTAAATCTATATCCTAAATATGCATGTATACATGAGTGAACTGGATCATGAATGTATAACTGAACATGCAATGGTAACTAATACCAAATTTGTAACTGAAATCTGAACATGAAACTGAGTAGGTTTATGGAAAAACTATTACTTAAACTAATAAATACTGATGGAATCAAGATCATTTTCATAGGATGCATAAATTGGAACATTAGAACATGACTAAGATTGGAACGTGATACATGAATTGAATATGATGAACTAAACTGAGCCCCTTGAATACGTGGCTTATGGCTGAGATTTGACCTTGAGAGTTAACTTATGAGTATCTACTACTCCAAACTGGAGTCGTTACATAAAGAGACCTAGGAATATTAGGGCATGAAAGCTCGGGGTTATAGTGCATCTTCCCCTTGGGACATTATGCCCGTTTAAGAATACTGACTTGGTTGAAATACTGAGGAAACAGGGGTGATGCACAAGGAACCTACAAACTGAATCATGACTGAATATCTGGGATCTGAAACTAAGATATGATACTTAAACTAAGATGAACATGCACTACCTGGTTGACCCATCTTGGAATAATTTAATTGATGAGATATTTTGATAGAGTGACTAGATGGAAAGATGGAAACCACACCGCACGAACTTGTCTGTATGACTATTGATACTGAATTACTAGCTTTACGGACTAACTCATTCTGAAAACTTACTCTCAACTATACACTCCACCTTATTAAGGAAATTTACCTGGTATTACTAAAAAATATTCGTATGGACGCTGCGCACAAATGCATTAGCATACTAACTTTTCTTATTAATGGAATGACGGATAGCTGAATATTGGGAAGGTAAGACTGAACTATACTTAGTCTGAATAACTGAATTCAAAATAGAGTATTATGTATATGAGTAAGGGAATAATTGCGTAACATGAGGTAACTGAGCATGAATTTGTGAAAATTGTATTATCTAAGAATGCAAGACCAAGCATATAACATGGTTCTGAAATATTCTGTAAACTAATGTATTGAAATACTGATAACTGAGTAATTGATAATTATATACTATGGTCAAGCAAACCTGAAACTGAACCGAGTTACTGATCTAACTACTTAACTGAGACTGACACTATAACTAAGACTGTCACTGACACTATGATTGATATGGTAACTGGGACTAAACACACTGTTAGGCATTAGTGTAGAAGTAATGAGCTACATGACCTGAGTTTTGAGATCATGATTTAATGAAATATAATTCGTACTGCTGAGTGAACTGGAGCTCATCATACTAGGAACTAGAAATGCACACGACTCTATAGAAAGTGTTTGAATATAAGCTGTGTTCATAGAGCTAAGATGTAAAACATGCATAGGTATCGCAATGACTGAAGTTCAAGCTTTGAACTGAGGTAAAGATAGTTTGGGCATCATTCCCACCCATTACATTTTTGCATATAGTAATATTACTAATAAAATCTAGATGCATGACTTCCTAAGATATCATAACCGGACAGTTCTTATATACTTTTCCAGGCTATGATAGACTGGCCTACTGGGGTAAAGGCTGAGAAAGGTTTTGTTAATATCTGCTCTGACCTTAAAGTTAACTACTATACAAGGAGTTACATAAGACGGAGTAGCTCCTAGATTTGATGAGTCATAAACTTGTGAATGGGAGGTCTCTAATGTACCAGTGATCGGATCAGGGGAACATACCCAATATTTTCTAGACTAAAGTGTATAAAGCCTATTTGGACACTGCCCACTGGCAGCACTAGAAGTGGCACCCTGCTGATTCGGGCAACTGTACTAAGTAGAAGGACGACTGTGCTGACTTCGTAGACTAACCTTAGGATAGTATTTGACTCTGTGACCTAACTCGACATATCCAAAACATACATCACTGCTGGCTATACAAATACCTTTATGATTCTTATCATATTCTTCGCAAAGAGGATTAGTAAAAATACCACTCGTACTACTTTAGGTTTTTTAGCCTTTTGCCCCATCATGACTGTCATTCCTAAACCTTGGTACTGGTGTACTAGCTGAAAATAGAACTGGGGCTAAAGATGGAACTAGGGCTGAACACCACTGACTAAACCGAGAACGGTTACCACCCTCTATTATCACAAACTTGCTCATTCAGGATCTATTATCTGCTACTATATGGGGAGCATATCAGGATAACTGAGGAAACTTGAGGGAATACTCTTTCACACTAATACTGTGCAGCCTGAGATTGATGAACTCTAACATCTTGGGTTCTTTCAGCTCTAAGGGAAAGAACCTATCTAAGAAGGCTATAACAAACTCTTCCCACTCTATGGGATCTACATTCATACCCTTATCTACCTTTCACTACTTAAACTATATATGGGCTATATATTGTAGCTGATAGTCCACTAACTCGCCACTCTCACTTGAATTTACTCGCATGATATATATGACTTTCTGCACTTGATCAAGAAATTCCTGGGGGTTCTCATCTGACTTAGACTCAGTAAATGATGAAGGGTTAATTCGGGTGAAGTCCAAAATCTTGGAAGCAACAGTATTGGCCAATGGGTTAGTTGAAAAGGCTGCTGGTGAGATATGTTTGCCCAAGGAATCTGGATGGATGGGCTGAGGGGCTGACTAATCTCTCATTCCTCTTCTCTGAGTCTTTTTTAGAGGCATATTCTGTAAATAGAAGAGAAACCAGGATTAGAAAGAAAGTGTAACGGGAGCTCATGATATGAATACTAAAAGAAGGGAAACTGTTCCTAAAATATCTCGTAGGCTCCTATCCATAAGTGAGGCAAGAAACACACCCATGCACAAGACTCTACTAGATGTCGCTTTTCAGATGTCCTAGGACACTATTGAACCTTAGGCTCTGATACCATGTTTGTAATGCCCCGAGTATGAAGTCCAGATGCTATACAATGCTGATAATCTCAAAGGACCACAAGGTAACCCATGATGGGTAACTGTTGTAATAACTGAGTAATAAATATTATAATTATGTGGAATAGGTAGAAACATATGCCATAGGTTTAAATCTATAAATAAATCTGAATGCGATATCAAAATACCTAACTGAATATAAGTAGAACAACTATTTGAAAATACTCTAGTCTGAAAAGCCTCTATAACTGTTTGAATTATAGAGTTGATGGGACAAGCCCCCAAATAACACTGACTACAAATACTGGACTTGAAATACTATAAATAATAAGCATGTCCTCAAAATATGAGGACTCACCACTACTCTGACTGTTGTAAGTCAAATTAGCTAAGGATGCTTGGGAGCCTGTGCATCAAAACCTTTAATATAAGACATCATAGCATAAAAGAAAGTGTGCGTCAGTACTTTGAATATATTGGTATACTTAGTAAGGTAGGCTAAAATAAATAGGTTCATATGCTTGAATAATAATAACTAAATAATTTGAGAATGTCTGAGTAAGAGTACATACATATATACGTATACTGTAATTGACATCGTGATACACAGAATATTGAGTCTAAATACTGATTAACTGATTACTGAGTCAATTGATACTGTATTACTGATATTTGAATAACAATATCTAACAGTCCTGAACTTTGTAGAAATGTACTGAGTTCCATACTGGGCAGAGTGATTATATCTAATAGTCCAGAATCTATAAAACTGAATTGAGTTCTATTCTAATACTGAATCTAAAACTGACATTGTTAAAGGTAATCGTCTGACTGACATGCCACTCTCTAAATTGATTGGGGTCCAACCTAATAACCCCAGTTAGAAGGGTGTCAACACTATGCCATGGGTAAAGACAAGTTGTGAGTTAACCCTCTCTGATAGGAAGCTCTTCCATCAACCCTTAATGGTAAGATAACTTAGATAAGTTGTATCAACCCTCATAATATTTGGAAGAAAGCTATCTCAATCTATGTTGTCTACATAGTTCTATAACATAAGGATTGATTCTAAGGATCACGCCCTTGGCTGGCAGGTGAGTCCCTATCCTTGGATTCACTCGCTTCTAAATCCTACTCCTAACTGGAAAGACACTAAACTGATTTCTAGTCTATTCTGGGCTGGACTAAGTTGTTACTGAGATTACTGTTTAGCTAAACTGAACTGAGTTCACTGAGTTTTGTTCACTGATGGAATACTACTAAATTCTGTTAGCTGACTGGGTTTACTGAAGTCTAAACTGGATATTGAATTAGACTGGACAAATATGGATTCTCCTTAGTTTTTCCTAAATTTTGTAAGTGACTGAGAGTACTATTGATCATGTAATGACTGATATTCTTCAATGACTCACCATAGTTCTAGGTAATCATCTAAATTATCGGGTACAAGTACCCTCAGGACTCGATAGCAAAAATTAAGAGACATGGCAGAATATGAAATATGTAAACTATGAACTTGATCATCATTCATACATTGGGTCATTTTAACAAATACTTGCATTATATAACTTTCAAATAAACTAACTTGAGATGATTTTATTCTCTTAATAGTTCACATGGACACTTTATCAAGCACCTGGTGAGCATAGAATGTGCACATAGTAATGAACAACAAGTGAGCATCATAATTCAACTCTAATTTAACAAGTCAATGGTTTGTGAGGAATTCATATGAATCTACACATATAATGATCATTTTCACATGATATATATATATATATATATATAATCATGAATTAGTAACTTAATCCAAATAGCAATCACGGATACACTTTAATTGCAACCATGGAAATCATAAAATGAAATACTTAAAGTTTAAAAGAGATTCTTGGACTCCAAGGGTGGAAGGAACCCTTGGATAAACACTTCACATACCTACGCTAAAGAATTTTTGTAAATTGATGGAAGAACTCTGAGATTTGAATCTTGAATTAAAAACCCTAAGTCTTGTTCTTGTGATATTTTGAGAGAAAGTGAGTAATTAGGGCTGAATTTTGTATTTTTAGGGGCTGAAGGATGGGGAAAAAGACCTAAATACCCCTAAGGATGCGGTCTTGTAAATGACTGAATGTTGTACCATCGATGCACAGACCAATGCGATAACTAATGCATCGCGTTGAGTCTGTGTTGACTCACTAGAAATTGACACTGGGAGTTGGGGAAAGTATTCATCAATATGATAGTCGATGCAGCACGCCAAGATCGCATTGATTCACTATTTTATGTTTCCAAAAGAGCTTAAAATGAAGTTTGAAAATTCGAAACTTATCTAAAAATACCTACAGATATTTCTGATCATGAATCAACCTAAATATCAATAGTTAATGGAACGTAAATATCATGAAATAAGATTTCCAAATTTTTTAGGTTAAAATAATGCTAAGCCTAAGTGCTTACCTAAAATATTCTAAGTCTGGGACACCTTAACAGGCCTAAAATACTTAATTAAGCTTAGGATTTTGTGGGGTCTTACAGTTCAGTATTTATTTCAGACCTTAGTAAATTCAGTTAATTAAAAGAATTCAGTAGTATACCATCAGTCAACGGAACTCAGTGAACTCAATTTAGTTCAGTTAGATAGTATAATTAGAAATAATCCAGTCAAGCTGAGTTTGAACTGGGAAATCAGTTCAGTGTCTATTCATATGGGAGTAGGATTCAGAACCGAGTTTACCCAAGGATGGGGGCATTCCTAATAGCAGAGGGTTTGATGCTTAGAAGCAATCCTTGTATTACAAAACTCCATAGCCAGCATAGGTTGTGATATCTTCCTTCCAGATATTATAAGGGTTGATACATCTTATTTGAGTTTTCCTATCAGTGAGGGTTGATGAAAGAGCTTTTTGTCAAATAGGGTTAACTTATAACTTGTCTTTACTCGTGGAATGGTATTGACATCCTTCCAATTGATGTTACAGGTTATACCCCAATATATGTAGAAAGGGGCATATTAGTTAGATAATTACCTCCCACAGTCTCAGTTTCAAATTCAGTCTCAGTATAAAACTCAGTTTAGTTCTACAGATTCAGGACTATTAGACACAGTCACTCAGCTCAGTACAAAACTTAGTATAGTTCCATAGAATCAAGACTGTCAGATATAGTCATTCAATTATCAGTAATTCAGTATCAGTATACTCAGATAATAGTTAATCAGTATTTCGACTAAATATTCAGCGTTATCACGATCTCAGTTACAATTTATATATCCATGCATGTACTCTCACTCAGTTACATTTATGTCATCTAGTCAGTATTGTTTATGCATATGAACCACGTATTTCAACCTACTTACTTAGTATACTAGTACATTCAAAGTATTGTCGTATACTTTTCTCGTGTGCTATGATATTTTATATCATAGGTTTAGACGTACGGGCTCCGAAGCACCTTTTGCAGTTCAGATCTTCAGTAGTTAGAGTTAGTGGTGAGTCTTCATAGTTTGAGGTCATGATTATTATTTTATCATTTTGGTTTATTTCTGTAGTTAGAGTTAGTTGGGTACTTGTCCTAACTACTCTACATTTCAGATGTTTTAGAGGCTTTTCAGACTAGAATATTTCCAGACAGATGTTTCTATTTTGGTATTGCTATACCGTATTCAGTTTTGTTTTAGTACTGAACCTTAAGGAAAGTTTTTGCCAAATTTTTGCATATTTCAGTATTATTATTTACCTATTGCAGTAGGTACCAGTCATGTATTAACTTGTGGTTCTTTAGAATTATGAGCACCGTGTAGCGTCCAAGGTATAGACTCGGGGCGTTACAAAATTAGTATCATAGTTTAAGGTACCACAGAGTCCTAGGAATTATGAAAGCTGAATCTAATAAAATCTTATCCATAGGTGTGTAGTGCACCACACTTATGGATAGGAGGCTTGAGGTGTTTTCAAAAAAGTTTCCTTTCTTTCAGTGTACAAGTCGTGCAAGTGAGCATCAACTCAAGTAAAACTCTCAGTCTAATTTATCTCTTCCTTAAGCTTCCATAGCATGCCTTTTAGAGAAGCTAATGAAAGAGGTAATGAAAACTAGTTAGCCCCTCCGCACGTTAAGGAATATTCTATGAATGAGCATGTCTCCCATGCTGAGTTTCGAGCTGCTTTCACTACCTTACCTTATTCAATGGTTTTTTAGAACAATCAACTGGTTGTTATCCTATCTAAGCTTATGGTTCATGCTCTGTATATTAAGGAGGAGAGGCATAGGAGAAAGGGAAAAAAGAATAAGAAGGACAGAATGTCAAGGCCAAAGAGTGCCCAAACAAATCCCCTTTGTCAGGAATATGGAAGAAACCACCATGGTATCTGCAGCACTGGCAGCGATGTGTGTTTTGGGTATGGCAAGATAGGTCACAGAGTTAGAGATTTTCCTCTGTCAGCTTCCCAAGGTTAGCATAACTGTCCCTCATCTCAGTCCAGTTACCCAAAAAAGTAGGGTGCCATATCCAATACAACCAGTCGGCAACACCCAAATATACTCTATTCTCTATAGTCCCGACAGGATTAGGAAAGTTCTTTTGATGTGGTCACTATTACATTATAAGTTTATAATTTGCAAGTTTATGCTTTGCTAAAACCATGAGCTTTTTTTTTCTTTGTTACTCCATATATGGCTATTGATTTCTGAGTCAGACCCAAAATTCTAGCAGAGCCTTTCTTAGTCTCTACCCCAGTAGGTAAATTCATTATAGCCAGGTGGGTATAGAGGAACTACCCAGCTATGGTATCTCAAAAATTCACTTTAGTAGACTTAGTCGAATTAGAGATGATTGATTTTGATGTCATTCTCGACATGGATTGGCTTTGTTCCTAATATTCCTCAGTCGACTGCAAAAATAGAATTTTCCAGTATTAGTTTCTGAATGAGCCCATCCTACAGGTGAGGGGTAGTACTTCAACACTTAGTGGTAAGCTTGTTTCTTAACTTCGAGCAAGAAAAATAATATCTATGGGATATGTCTCCGATCTCATTTGAGTTCAGGGCTCTAGTTCAGAAACCCCTATTCTTGAATCATTGTCAGTAGCATGTGAATTCCCATATGTATTTCTCGAAGATCTTCCCAGAGTTCCTCCCAAAAGAGAAATTGACTTCGCAATAGACCTTCTTCTAAATACTCAGCCCATATCTATTCTGTCATACAGAATAACAAGGGCAAAACTCTAAGAATTTAAAGAACTTTTAAAGAATCTCCTAGATAAGGGGTTTATAAGGCCTAGTGTGTCCCCGTAGGGCACACAAGTTTTATTCGTGCAAAAGAAAGATAGTTCTCTTAGAATGTGTATTGATTACCGTCAGCTAAATAAAGTCACGGTTAAGAACAAGTATCCTCTTCCTAGAATTGATAACTGGTTTTACAAACTTTAGGGTGCCAGTTACTTCACCAAGATAGAACTCAGATCGGACTATCATCATCTCAGAGTCGGAGAATGTGGCATTCTGAAAATAGCTTTTGGAACTTAATATGGTCATTTTGAATTCTTAGTCATGTCCTTTGGTCTTACTAATGCCCCAACAACTTTTATGGGCTTAATGGGTTACGTGTTCAATCAGTACTTGGACATATTCATTATATTCTTTATAGATGATATTCTTGTCTATTCCAGTAGCGAGAATGATCACGCCGATCATCTCTGAATCATACTTTAGACTCTTGAAACCCATAAGTTATCATGATATCTATTCATGTTTTATATGTCAGCTCTATGATCATGGCTCATATTGAAGAACATTAACAAAAATCATGTACGTTTATAGTTCCTAGTATAAGGAATTTCAATTCACTCAGTGTTACAAACCATGTTCCATGAATACAAAAATTCTTGACTCAAGTCATCGAACTTATGACTCAGATACCCATGTCATATTGGATTGTATGCTTAGTTCCCAAGACCTATGCTATACTTCTAGCGATTTGATAAGGTCAGATTTTGTCATACATATCCTTAGTTTAGATCTTTTGATAAATACATGGAGTTGATATTCTATTCCTCAGGCCTCAGTAAGTGTCAATTTCGATATAGTATTCATGCATACATCAGGTCCTTATGTCTTAACCCTTCTATGGACTTTTCTTAAAAAAAGATGTAGTGATGAATGATTGCTTAGATGGAAGAGAGTAAGTGTTTCATGATAACAAAAGATTTTTGCATGCTTGTCTTACATGAGGATGTAGATATGAAGATAGGCTTGAATGTCAGTGTAGTGTGCAAGTAAATGGCCAGCAAAGGGTTGTATTTAGTTTCTGAAGAGGGAAATCAAAATTTGTTTTCATAAGATGAAAAGTTGAGAAAATTCAGAATGTGAGTGTCTATTCAGATCCTCGATTCATGTTTGTCCCCATCACATAGCTATTAAAGCCCAGCATTTAGTCCTAGTTATAGTCACAGTGACAGCCTTAGTTACTGTCTTAGTTACAGTCTCTATTACAGTCTCAGTCCAGTAATCAGATCAGTAACTCAGTTTAGTTTTTGGTTTGCTTGATCTTAGCATGGATTTATTAGTTATTCCGTTATCAGTATTTTGGTACCTCAGTTTACAAGATATTTTAGAATCATGTTATACACTTTGTCTTGCATTTTTAAATTATATAGTTTTCACGAATTCATACTCAGTTATCTCATGTTGATCAGTCATTCCCTTGCTTATATACATAATAGTCTACATTTCTAGTCTAGTTATACAGACTAACTACAGTTTAATATTCCATAACTAAGTATTCAGCTATCAGCCATTCAGATAATCAGGTAAGTTAGTGTGTTTATGCAGTCATTCTCAGCACCTATGTGAATAGTTTTAGTAGTCTCCAGTGATCTTCTTTACTAAGGTGAAAAGTAGAGTTAAGAGAGTATTCGAGGAATATGTCTAAGCTTGAAAACTTGTAATTACAGTGCAAAAATTCTTAGTCACTCTATCTTAGATGATATTCGTAGGCCTTGACTCATATTACAGAATTTTAGCCAGGATGTCATAATCTTATTTAGCTATTTTACTCAGCCATGCAAAGACTCATTGCTTCCTAAATCCATTAGAACTCTATAGAAAGAGTGTTAAGGAAAGGCTTCAGTTGAATATAAGTTTTCATCTTAAGTTAGTCTGCAAAACTAGTCATTCAGTTTAGTAGTTAGATAGATAATATTCGTATGGTTAGGTTTCTTATCTTTCCATCTATTCTCACTATCTAAAGTCTTATGAATGTAAGTATTACAAGATCAAGAAACCATGAAGGTATGAGTTCAGTGCAGTTTAGGTACCACACCTCAGTTTCAGATCCATGATATTCCATCATAATATCTTTCTTCAGGGAACAAAATCTCCCAAGAGGGAGATGCACTATAATCCCTAAGCTTTTATAACCTAAACCTTCCATCTTCTCTTTGTGTAACAAATCTAGTTTGAAGTAGTGGGTACTCATAGGTGGACCCTCATCCCAATAACAGCCATAAGCCATATATTTAGGGGCTTAGTTCTATTCATGATATTCAGTTTATGTATCATATTTTACGATCAATTATGTTCTCATGTTCCCGTTCATGTGTATTCAGTAACTGATCTCAATTTAGAGATTGGTGATTTTGTATACTTGAAAATCTCTCCTATGAAAGGAGCAAAGAGGTTTGTCAAGATAGGGAAACTTAGTTCCCGATTCGTCAGTCCTTGCTAAATTCTTGGCCATTTTGGAAAGGTAACATATGATCTTGAGTTGTCTTTAAACTTATCTTTGGTGTACCCAGTATTACATGTCTCCTCTCCAAAGAAATGCATAGGTGACCCTGTAGTCGTAGTCCCTATAGAGGGCATAGACATTCAGAATAACCTCTCATATGAAGATATCCTAGTCGAATTCCTTGATTATCAAATTCGCAGACTAAGGAACAAAGAAGTCCCTCTAGTCAAAGTTCTTTGGAGGAATCAGTTTGTTGAGGGAGCTACCTGGGAAGCGGAAGGAGATATGCAAATTAAGTATCCTCACCTCTTCTCTGCAAACTCAGAATCAGCCCAAGGTACTAGTTTTTCCTTGAAATTACTCATTCTCATGTTCAAATATAAATACCAACTTGGTATCAATTAATGTTACAACTCAATCATGCATTCACAAATTAGTTCAGTCATGTAACCACACATCAGATATGCATTTCTGTATATAAACTCACCTTTTAAGTAATCCCAGTCATGCATTCATGAATCATGTTCATCTAGGTACGCATGAATCAGATATGCATGTTCAGTATGATAATTCAGTATATTAATAATCTCAGTCATTAAATCATTCATCAATTATGCATGTCCATGTCTAAATTCATTCTATCAGTATTCTCAGCTTATTCAGTCTAATTTGAGGAAAATGTTCCTAAGGGAGAGATATTTTAACATCCAGCAAAATCCCAAGATTAACTCAATCCTTAAAAGCATGCTAAGGGATCCCAGACCTAGATAAATTCTTGCTAAGTTTTCAAAATTAGTATTATTTTGGCCTTCATAACTTGACAATACTATTTTACAACCTTTAGGACCTTAAAATATCAACCTTTAGGTTGATTCATGATCAGGAATATTAGTAGGTGTTTTCGGATGAGTTTCAGATTTTTTAGACTTTTTTTAGACCATGTTCGAATGACAAAAATATTGAGTCGATGCGATCTCGATGCATCGCATTGTCTATTGCATCGATGGATAATTTTTCTATTAGCTTAATGCAATTTCCAGTGAACTGACGTGGTGCATCATCCATCACATCAACAGATAATTTTTCCCTTAACTCAGTGCAATTTCCAATGAACCAATACAGACTCGATGTGGCGTGGGGTCCATCATATCAATGCTATCGACGCAACACGTTGGTTTATGTATCGTTGGTTTAATTTTCAGTCATTAAAAGCTGTATCTTTTTGGGTAATTGGGTCATTTTCCCACGTACTTCAACCCCCATAACATGAGATTTAGCCCTTAATTAGCAAATTATATTCATTCTTTCTCAAAATACTCAATAACAAAAATCCTAGGAGATTAAATTTCAAATTCAAGGCTCAAGGTTCAACCATTAATCTTCAAGAATTTCGCAACCAAAGTATGTGTAATACCCTAATTTTCTGAACTAAAATTCTTCATGGTGCTCATGAGCCTGAAGGACTACAAGATAACCCATGACTGATATCTGTACCTGTATACAACATAATATATCATAAAATGTGGAAACATAAACATAAAAGGCCATAAGGTTAAAACTGAATAAACGTCTGATAACAAAATATCTAAAAAAGGTATAATAGTACCAAAATAAGTCATAAATACTGTAAAAAATAATAAGATTTGAATATCTAATCTGACATCTAGTTTGAAATCATCTAACTAAAATAAATAAGGAGTTGAAGGAACATGTCTCAAACTAACTCCATCTAGCAAATAAATAGTAAATGTAGCAATAATCATATCGTCCTCGAATGAAAATTACTCACTGCAAACTCTAAACACTAGAATGCCACTGCTGATCTGGAGTTCGTGCCTCTGAACCTCTGGTGTAACATAAGAGAAATCACCATAGCACAAATGCATCAATACGTCTGAATGTACTGAGTATATGAGTGAGGTAGGCCAAATGCGAAGCGTTATATGTATGAAAAATGCTAACTAATATGAACACGAGAATACATACTTGCATAAACAACAATAACTGAACTCGTGATGATGCTGATTACTGAGTTTGAATACTGAAAACATAGGTGTACTGATACTGAGATACTGAATAGATGAACAACTATTTTTAATAGTTTGAATTATGCAGAACTGGTATGGTTGACAGTGTCTGACAATCCTGGAGCTGAATAATAATATCATGAATTTTGATAATTGATATGACTGATACATGAGTTCATAATATTGATATAATTAATATAGCTATGATGATCGGCCTAACCGATGTAAGTGATACTGAGCGACTATATCTGACAGTCTAAGTTCTGATAGAACTATTTGAGTTTCGTTCTATTTAGAGTAACTAAATCTGAGATCAATCCTATCTAGATGGTGATCATGAGTATACTGATAATAAGGATGATTTGACTTAGTATGAGATCATTCCTATCTAGAGGGTGATCTTTAAATCTAATGATTTTGATACTGATTAATCATATTTAAGATCAGTCCTTGCCAATGGGTGATCTTGAAGTCTATTTACAATGATAAGCACTGAATATATCTAACAGTACTGAATCTGTACTACTAAGCTAATTTGACTGTGTCAGAAAGCCCTGATTCTATAACTAAAACCGTGGGATGTGTTCATCTAACCAACATGCCCCAAGCTAAGCGGACTAGGGTGCAATCTCTGCTCTGACTAGAAGGGTGTCAGTAACGCATCACTAGTAAAGACATCTATTGTGGAATCGGTCCTAATCTAGCGAATGACTCCAGGGATCAGTCCTATATATATAAATGTGCTAATGGGTGACCCCTGAGTTTGTCAGTCCTATCTAATGGGTGACATCTTATGCCTACGCTGGCTATGTAGTTTTGGAACTTAGGGATTGCTTCTAGGGATCTCAGTCCTATTCTAGTGGGTAAGTCCCCATCCCTAGTCTCACTCGTTGCCGAATCCTACTCCCATTTGTAATACACTGAACTGAATAACTGGCCTGAACTAAATAACTTAGTTCTAATTTACTAAACTGATACTTATTAACTAAACTAAAAATAGTAGTATTGTTTAGCGGAGCTAAAACTGAATTTACTGGATTTTTATGACGAATGGAATATAATGATTTCTGAGGACTGATTAAGAGTACTGAAGTTACTGAGATTTACTGAGATTACTGAGGTTACTGAGCACTAAGAATACTGAGAAACTGAACTACTGATATTACTGAGTTTTCTTGAGTCACATGACTGACTGATTTCTATAGATCATGGCTTGACTTAGAGTATCGTGAAAACATGACATGGATCTAGGCACACAGCTATATTTTTTGGGTACGAATACCCCCAGGATTCAATAGAATGAAACTGACTCACACATGACACCACTTGATTACAAGATCGGAGTCCACAATTCACAATATCATAAGTAGGGGATATTATGCTTCATGTATTTTTTCAACATCTCAAACATGGTAGGGAAAATCATGGATATATTTCATGTACATAATTCATATCTCCATTATCATACATGCTTCATACCACAACAATAACAACACATAAATAACATGGAAATCCATATTGAAGTGTATAGCAAAAATGGACTTGTCATTTAGATATCATGGAATAATGTAAATATGAATTTCTAGCAACCTAGGCATTTTATCAAATACCTTGCATGCATTTTTTAAGGAATAGGTGGATTTCATACTTGCATCATGTCTAACCACCCAAAGTTCGTGTTTTTCAACTAATAAGTACATATATTCCATAAAAACACCTTTAGATATTATCTTGAAACTTAAACAACAATCATCAACAAGTACATGCTCATATCACGACAAAATGTTTACGAAATAACATTTAAAAGCATGATTCTTGAGCTCTATAAATGAATTGAATCCATAGATAAATACAACGCATACCTTAAAGCTTATTTTTGAAAGAGATCTAATGTTTCTAAAGGTTCCTGAAGCAATCCTTAGGCTTGCCCTTGATTTTTCTTGACTAGGGTTTAACTCCTTTAGGAAATAATATTCTTGTTCCTGAGGAGATGATCTTGAGAACAAACCCTAATCTTGTGGTAGAAAGCATAAGAGAGGATTTTTGAGATGCTTAACTGAAGAAAAATAGGAAAAATTATGCCTCTTTAGGGTTATAAGTCGTGGGAAGTGAAGAGAAAAGACCAAAATACCCTTATGAGTCTGAATACTAACAACATAAGTGTACTGATACTAAGATACTGAATAGATGAATGACTCTTTCTGACAGTTCAAATTACGAAGAATTGGTCTGGTTGATTGTGTCTGACATTCCTGAAGTTGAATACTAATATCATGAATTTCGATAACTAATATGACTGATACATGTGTTCAAAAAACTAATATAACTATTATGATCAGCCTAACCAATGTAACTGATACTGAGCGACTATATCTAATAGTCTAAGTTCTGATGGAACTATCTGAGTTCCGTTATACTTGGAGTAACTAAATTTGAGATCAGTCCCATCTAGCGGGTGATCATGACTATACTGATAATAAGGATGATTTGACTTAGTGTGAGATCATTCCTATCTAAAAGGTGATCTTTAAATCTAATGATTCTGATACTGATTAATCATTATTAAGATGAGTCCTATCTAATGGGCGATCTTGAAGTCTATTTACAATGATAAGCATTAACTGTATCTAACAGTACTGAATCTATTCTACTAAGCTAAGTTGACTATGTATGAAAGCCTTGATTCTCTAACTAAAATTGTGGGATGTGTTCATCAAACCGACATGCCCTAAGCTAAGCTTACTAGGGTCCGATCTCGGCCCTGACTGGAAGGGTGTCAGTACTGTGCCACCATTAAAGAAATCTGTTGTGGAGTCAATTTTATTCTAGCGGGGGACTCCTGGAATCAGTTCTATACATATAAATGTGGTAACGGGTGACCCCTGAGTATGTTAGTCCTATCTAACAGGTGACATCTCATACCTACACTGGCTATGTAGTTCTGGAACTTTAGGATTGCTTCTAGGGATCTCAGTCCTATTCTAGTGGGTGAGTCCCCATCCCTAGGCTCACTGGATGTTGAATCCTACTCCCATCTGAAATATACTAAACACAATAGCAGAGATGAAATGAATAACTAAACTGAACTGATTAGCTGAACTAATACTAGTGGTATTGTTTAGCGGAGCTAAACTGAGTTTACTGAATTTCAATAACTAACAAAATGTACTGAGTTTTGAGGACTGATTGAGAGTACTGAAGTTACTAAGATTGACTATGAATACTGAAGTTACAGATTAAGTACTGAGATCTATGAGATTTTTGAACTACTGAGACTACTCAGATTTTTGAGTTTTCCTGAGTCACATGACTGACTGAATTCTATAGATCATGGCTTAACTGACAGTATCGTGATAACATGACATGGCTCTAGGCACACAACTAAATTTTTTGGGCACGAATACCCCCAGGACTTGATGGAAGGAAACTGACACACATGACTGACTTGAGTACGTGACCAACATCAACAACCCATAATATACAAACTTGGGGATTTCATGAAGTGCATGGATATTATACATTTTGTACGTAAATAGGATTTGCAAGTAAGCATGGCATAATCTGATAAGAATAATTCATGAATATCCCAACCACATTTATATATCATAATATCAACATGAAAATCATTGGAATATGGGGTCATATCATGAATCCTTCACTTAGTCACAATTTATCTATTATGCATGATTACTAGTCTCTTAGTTATTTTATCAAACACCTTACATGCACAACTTATGCATAGGTGTAAATCATACAATTACTCATCATAAATAATCAAACTTACATGTTTTCAACTCATATGATATCATAGATTCATAATAACACATCAAGATTCTATCTTGGCTTCATTCGACACATAAACATGATCAATAATCCATTCATAATATTAAAACCATAATATATAGTTTTAGAAATGGGTTCTTGAACTTCAGGGATGAAAGGAGTCAATGAATGAACACATGCATACCTTAGAAAGGAAACCTTGATGATTTACTGGAGAGTTCTTGGATTGAGAACTTAATTCTTAATTATCTTGGAAAAAGGCCTGAATCTTGCTTTTGAGAGATGAGTTTGATGGAAACCCTAATCTTGTGGTTGAGAGTGTAAGAGAGGGTTTTAAAGATTTTTAACTGAAGAAAAATGGGAAAAATTGTGCCTCTTTAGGGTTATAAGTTGTGGAAGGTGAAGGAAAATATGAAAATACCCTTATAAAATAATTTTCCAGTTGCTGAAAATCATAGTTGACGACTTTCGTGATAGGGTGTCACAAATGTAATAAGCTATCATGAATATCATCACTTAGGGATTGGTTTTTGCCGAAGGCTGACTTCGCGATAGGGCATCACAAATATGATAAGCTATCATGAATGTTATCACTTAGGAGCTGGTTTCTGGCTAAGGCTGACGACCTTCGTGTTAGGGCATCACAAATGTGATAAGCTATCACAAATGTCGTCACACTATTTCCATCCTGATATGCTGGAGTAAAATAGGCATAACTCTTTACTCCGATATAGGATTTATACGTAATTGGTATTGTTGGAAAGTTAATTCAAATATCTTTCATTCGATATATAGTAAACCATACAGTTCGTCATATTCAATGAGTCATTATCGATTTAATTTTGCCCAAGTTTTGATGCTAACTAAAACTTGAACGATAGGAAAGCTTTCAACTTGAGTTAGGGAACCTCTATGATCTAAATTCATGTTCAAATAGATTCCCACACTACATAATTATTTAACACACTAAATTTATATATGATTTGAGGCTTTTAAACATCCATGCATAGGAATGACAAATTTTCATTCTAGTCCAAAATGTGGGGTATTACAATATCTCCCCCTTGGGAATATTCGTCCTCGAATGATACTGGCTGAGATGAGAGGAAATACAACTTACATGAATATATAGCATGAATGACTGATCATGATTGATTTAGGAATGTAGGACTAAGTGTTCCAATAAACTAAGTTTCTCAAACTGAGAATGCATATCTGATGCTTAAATGATAATTTGAATCCATGCATATCTGATGCATGATTATATGACTTACTTGATACACCACGTACACTTGCGTGTGCGCTTAGGCGCTATCAAGTTTTTGGCACTATTGTCGGGGAATTGTTATTTAGCAATTGTTTATTTTAGTTTTACACTTAGATTTATTTGGTGATTTTTATTCTTGGTCTTGGATTTGTTTTTGAATGAAATAGGTTTCAAAGTTTATAAGCTGGCAAGGGATCGGGAGTTGGTAGAACCAAGCCTGAAACCCAAGAAACTTTACCATCAACGCAGGAGAGAAACAATCTATATCCCCAGAATTCCGCAAATCCAAGAAGGCCAAGAGAATACTATTTCTATGGCTGAATAATAAGCAGTTGGTAGGAAGGTTAGGGAAGTTTCAGTCCCACTTCCTATGAGCTTGATTTCCCCAATTCAAAGACCGACAGTTGGGACAAATTTTGAGTTAAAATACAATATGGTACAACTTTTTATTAGTAATAGACAGTTTTCAGGGCTTTTATATGAAGATCCATAAGTTCACTTGCAGACCTTCATTGAGCTTAAAACTACATTCACTCCAACCAAGGTGACTCCATATTATGTGAGGCTGACACTCTTCCCCTATTCACTTATTGGTAAAGCTAAAAGGTGGTTCAATTTATATCCATCTAGTTCAATCATAACATGTGACGACTTAACCAGAAGGTTCCTCGTCAGAGTCTTTCCATCAGGCAAGATTGCGAAACTTCGCAGTAAGATAGTGAGCTTCAAATAAAAGCCTGATGTAAACCTCTATCATGGTTGGGAACACTTCAAGGCTTTTCTTTGAGATTTTCCACATCACCAATAATCTAATTAGTGACTTTCTTATACTATTGTAGATACTCTTGATCATAAGATAAAGATTTTGCAAGATTCACCCGCAGGTGGTCAAACATTGGAGGTAACTTATGATAAGATGTACACATTGCTGAACCGTATAGCACACAGAAATCCAAAGTACCATTTAAGTTCTAGAAATTTCACAAAAAGAATTGCGGGAGTATTGGTGTTGGACAATTTACAACGTTATCAGCATAGGTGGACCAAAGTGGCACTAAGTTTGTTTTCTTTGCATATTACTATTGGTTGTTTGTTTATTATATTTTTAACTATTTTAAGGATTCGCGACCCTTAGAATATATTATTGTCAACCTTGTGAACTCGAGAGAGGGAATAAGGCGATAGAACATAAGAATAAGCAGAGTATGGTTCTTGATTCTTTATAAAATAAGAAACTTGAATTAGTATCTAGGACAGGGATGTACTGAGATACCTTACTTAATTCATATGTAGGAATATATTTGTTAAGAATTTAAGTGAATAATTAAATCCCCACCCAACAATGTAGGTGCAAGGTTCAACTTAGGTAATAGATTTAAGGTTAGGAAACCATAATCACGGAATTTACCTACGAATCAACAACAAAGATAAGAAAGTTAACGAATGAAATCCAAAAGCATAATATGATTGTGTAGAGTGCTTCAACCCTGGGTTTTCTCCTATTGATTTTTACAAGATCTTTACTTTATGCATTATTTAATTTACTTGCAATATACAAACTCAATTCTCTCTTTTGCTTACTCTCGCATCAAGTAAATCTAAATTGTGAACTAAAATTAAATCGTTTCCAAATCTAGTCTCTATGGGATCGATAACTCAGATTTCTTGAAGGCCATTGTATTACTTGGTAGACCACGTACATTTGTGTGTGTACTTGGGAAATGTCACCTTATCTAGGTTTTTCATTATTTGAGGTGAGTGTTGTTAATCGAAGGATATAATCGCATAATCCTTATAAAAACCATTAGCACTAGATCCACTCTGTAAGGATATCTATAGGAGCTTTTCCTTGGATATCTTTCCTAGAATAGACTTGTCCTAATATTTTTTGGATTTAGGTATCATATTACTTATATCGGAATAAATTATTAGTTCACAGTTGAAAACAATGTGCAATTACAAAAGCTTTACATAAATGTTCTTACTTATGATCTTGTAATGAATATATGATCATACCATCTGATTGTAGATTGGTTCTTCAGAGAATGACAAGGACATGCATAACTTAAACAATCACTTCCTACGATCATATAATAAAGGTACTATCGTAATGTATTGTCATAAGAAGTATCCCTAAGACCCACTAAACTAGGACACATCAAATTGGCACATACCATGATTATATGTTAACATCGCGATCATGGGATGTATTTGTCTGATAAACTTCTGAAGGTTTACCACTGGAATATCACAATGGCCACAATGATCCAATCTATGATCATAGGTTAAAACCATGATCATAGGTTGTGTCGTGGAATCCCAAACACTGAGCAAATTTCGCTCATTATGATTTGACCCTATTAGACCCAATGTGATAGTAATTTTAACAAGGTTTTGACAATTTTTATATGAAAATGGGTACTAAGACTTCCCTGTGCTTTCATAATCTTAAATTCCAATAGTAATTCTATGAGGAATACACCTATGGGCAAAATAAAGTCGAATACCCCTTGTTAGGCACACCATTTAGAAATCTGTGAAAAAGTTATGATGGGAGGTCAAAAAATATAAATATATGGGATGCTCTACACTTCAAATCAAGAAATTAACTTGATTTTTTCCTTTAGATTTGTTAGGGTTCGTAATCTTGAGTACAATAATGTTAGAAAGGGAGAAGAAAAGAAATTGGGTGAGAGGTATGTGATTTTTAAACATGTAGGTCAATTATTGGGTTGATTCAAGTTAATTATATTTTAAATTAAAAGGATCTTCTCACGATAGAATGTGGGATCGTGGTTTGATTGCACGATCATGCATTCCCGATGCACCATAATTTCAAGGCATTTTCTATGCTTAAAACTAAGAGAATATGTAAAACTTAGGTATTTTTATTGGGTATCATGTGTTTTTTATGTTGTGCAGGACAGGAGGGTTTGGAGGTAAGTAGAATAAAAGGGATGAAAATTTATCAAGTAAGGAAAAATTTGGATTCCACGAGTGTGGTCTGCATCTCGTAAATTGTACCCCATAATCCATGGAAGACATTTATGAAGAACGTTATAAGGATGAAATATAATATTGATTTCCACGTATGCAACCCACGATTCATAGATTTGACCCACGACTCATGCAACTAATTTATTATTGAAAAGCTTTAGGTTCTGACTTGTATGATTCTTACATAAGAAAGATATAACTCATAAAGCTAACCTAAAATCCATGAACAGTTATTGTGATCGAGATACTACAAAGCTTGATTTCCATAAGAGAGAGTTAAGACCTATATATTGATCCACAAGTTTAGTCCATGTAGTTGTCTGCCTGTTTGTCCTATGTAGTTTAGTATAGGATTTATTTTGTATCTATAAATACTCCTATTATTTTTTTATGATTATCTTATGCACTACTACATTGTTTTAAGGTTATTAGACACATTATATGTCCTAGAATTATTGACATTGATTTTTAGAGTTTTTATTCAAATTGAGATTTAAGAGTTTCTTATCTTATTATTGTAAGTTCATGATTATGATTTCATATAAGGAGTCTTCTTGTGTTCTTGCAATTATGAGTATCTAAACACCACAATTATGGTTGTGGGAACCATGACAAATTAACAAAGTAGTGTTCAAAGTACAAAGTGATTATCAAAGGGTAGTTAGGAATGTTTTGTTGTTTCTCTTCATTTGATTGTTTTTAAATGATTAAACATGTTGGGACTTGTCCTATCTCTATCTTGGATTGTATCAAGGGTAACAAAATTAGAATAGCGATTCAACAACAAGACTTGGATTTATCCTTATTTATTTTGCCTTGAGCTGGTAAATGGGAAAAACTATATTAAGATCATAGATAAGGGTCAAAGTTGCAACACTCATGACATGGTATCTTTTGTGCTTGTGGATAGTTATCTAAAAGGGCATAACATAGTTTTTTAGATGATACATAGCTTGTGATTCTGCATGACAAATACCATATGAGATGAATAAAGCATGGAAAAACTATGATGTTTTGATGTTATTAGAGAACACACTCCTAGTTCCTTTCTTATACAGATTACAAATCCAACAAATCAATGCTTGTTATTTTCATAATTTATTTCACAAAACCCCATAGTTTTACTTATTTACCAATTACTTAGACAAATACTTAACTAAACCTCATCTTATTCCCTGTGGGATCAACTCCAACCTTTTTGAATTCTACAGTTGTATAATCGACCACTTGATAATTTTTGGAGGTATAATTTAGATGACATAAATTTTGGCGTCATTGTTGAAGACTATGGTTTTAGAGTTGAATTATTTTGTTTGTTGGATTGTTGATTTTGTTTCCCGACTTTACTTTTCTACTATTTCAAGGGAACATGCCAATGTATGCCCAGTACTAAGTTTCAAGGAAATCCCCTTATTCTATTTGATCCTACACTTTAGAGAACTTAAAGATAGAATTAAAGTATGGGAAGAGAAAGAGTTCATAATCATGGAGCGCTGGTCAAAGTGGTTAATAATGACCCAACAATATTGAATTATCTAGTACAATATGATGTTTAGGAAGATTAAGGAAAATTCTAGGTATGCAGCTACCCCAAGAGCATCTTGGGAAGAAAGTACTAGACTAGACGAGAAAGATCATCGAGTTTCACCTTGATGTAAGGTACAAATTGAGAAAAAATAAGGGTCAATAGCCCATCTACTAATATTTGTCAATTTATGATGATCTAGAAGAAGATTTAGGGTATCCTAAACAAATTAAAATAGGTGCAACCATTCGTTTATAGTTGCCTCAAGGGACTAAATTTGATACATTAAGTGTGATGATTTAACTACTAAATATGAAAGGGGTGTTTGTTGGCCTCCCTACTAACAATGCAAACATGTATATTATGAACTGCGTAGGGATCTATATGTCATATAATCTGCCTGGGGTGAGTTAGCGGTGATACAAATTAGATTTTTCTCATTTTCTCTTACTTGGGAAGCTATTTTATGGTTAGATGAGTTTCCCCATAGACCTATCATTACTTGGAATAAGTTGAGGACTCAGTTCTTGGACCATTTTTTCCTTCTCTCAAAAATACTGTAGTTGAAAGATGAAATTTATAACTTCCAACTATTAAATTCAGAGGCACTATATGAGACATGGTTGAGGTCTAACAAAAAGCTATAGAATTTTTAAATTCATAGGATTACTGGTAGAAATTTCTTGAGATATTTAATAGAGCATTGAATTCTAATAATAAGGGTGTAATGAACACTATCTATGGTGGATACTTCATGAGTCTATGTTCTTATCATGCTTGTGAAATCTTAAACCAGATAACTAAAACATATCAAGGGTGGCATACTTAGGAGGATCACAGATCAGCCGATACTTATACAGTTGCAGCCTCAAATAAATAGAGAGCACTAGTTTAGAGAGTGGATTAAGAGGTCAAACCAAACACTAAGATTGGCTTGCTTACTAAGTAATTTGTGGTAGTTAGAGCGGAGAAGTTCAATTCAATGGTGCACGAGGTAAGGATTCTAGAATGATGATTTGAATTCTGAGGAAGAAAATAAGTATCTTAATAGAGAAGTGGCAAGTTTTTGAGCCAAAGGCGAAGGGTCAAATTAAGAAAATTGAACTTAAGATAAGGTAATCAAGGTTTGAACTATTATGGAGGAAACTACAACAAGTATAGAGACAAGAGCAGGTAGTATAAAAGTGACAGGAGGAGGAATAATGACCATAAGGAAAAGAGTGGTCTTTATGTTCTACTAGGAAAGCACGTTGTTGATTTTGGAAACTCAAGGATGGAAGCTTTACTGGAAAAATTGGTTAAGGGGTCGTAGAGTGGCGAGAGTTGCCTCAAGAAAATCAAGGCAAAAATCTTAGGTTTGAACCAAAAGATGGAGTCATATGCAACCACTAGCATTAGTACTCCAAGTAACACTTCCAAGTAACACTTTTTAAAATCCTAAGAATAAAAGTCATTTCCTAGCTATTGGTACTCGAAGCGGTAAGGCTACTATTGATCCGCCTATGCCTATGGTTGACAACATGAGGAACAACCCCGTGAGCACTAATTATATGGATAAAGATGAAACATAAAATTTGATAATACATGATGAGGCCTCTGAAAAGCCTCTTGTTATTTAGACAGAAGCTGATACAGATAAAGGGAAGGTGAGAACAACACACCAACATTGAAGCCCATTCCCTGACCTTTTCCACCAAAGAAAAAAATCAAATAGGGAAACTATAAAAAGTTTATTTCATTGCTGAAGAGTTTATCCTTGAACATCTCTCTTATGGAATTTCTAGAGAAAATGTTGGGATATGCATGTTCATGAATGATTTGTTAGCAAAAAAGAGCACAATGAGTTTTGAGCTTACAGATATCAAATATCAGTATAACGCCATTATTTTTTGATCTTTAGTTAAAAAGAAGGAAGATTCAAAAGCTTTCTCCATTCTTCATACTATTTGGTCTTAAAGTTTAGCATGAGACTTTTGTGATCTAGGTGGTATCATTAACTAGATGCCTTTGTCCATATATAAGCAATAAGGTTTGAGGTCGTCTAAACCAATCTATATGAGAATTTTGATAGAGGATCTCATTGTGAAGAAGTCCATTGGTATCTTGTGCGATGTATTTTTAAAGGTAGCATGTTTGATATTTCTAGATTATTTTGTGATTTTTGATAGTGAGGTTGAGTTTGAGGTTTTGATCATATTAGAAATGCCTTTCATAGCTATGAGTAGGGCATTGATTAATATGGAGATTGGGTAGAATAAGATCAGACTTAATAAAGATAAAGTCACCTCGAATGTATGAAAATCTATAAATCAATCCAAGGACATGTATGCGGTTTCAATGAGAGACATTATAGATGAAGATTATTTGGTTTCACCAATTAAGGAATGACTCATTGTTGAGGCACTTATGGTTGTGAAAATGAATTTTTATTGTGATGAAACATACTTGTTTTTAGGGTTTCATACACCTATCCACCAAAGAAGATGGACCTTAATACCAAGAATAAAGCCACCCCACTGGCTACATCATCTATCGAGTAGCCTTTAGTTTTGGAACTAAAGCCCCTTCCTTCTTATTTTTATTATGTATTCTTAGGGAATAATAATAATTTACATTTATCATTGCATCTAATTTATTAGAGTGATTTGCTAAGGCCTTGGCATCAATTTTTTTGAGGTTCAAAATGGCCATTGGTTAGACCATTTTTGACATTGTTGGAATTCCACCCAGGGTTTCTACTCATAAACCCCAACTTAAGTTAGAGTGTTTAGCTAGAATTGAGCATATGTGTAGAGTGTATCTACCAATGAAAGAGGTTGTTATTGAAGAAAACAAAAAATTGTTGGATGTAGGTATGATCAATTCGATTGTTGTAGCAAATGGATGAGCCTGGTTCAATGTATGCCGAAGATAGGTAGAATCACCATGATTATCAATGAGAAAAAACATGAAATATTTCCTATAAGACTAATCAGTGCATGGAAAGTTTGAATGGTCTACAAGAAGCTAAATTCATAAACCTAGAAGAATCACTTCTCTATGTCATTTATGGATAAGAAGTTAGACCCCCTTGCTGGTAGAGGATGGTATCATTTTCTTTACGGTTATTCGAGGTATAATCAGATAGGTATTACTATTAAGGACCAACAGAAGACCACTTTCACTTGTCCATATGAGATGTTTTTATTTATAAAGAATGTTTTTTTAGTCAATGTAATGCTCTCCCAACTTTTTAGTATTGTATGATGTCCATTTTTTCTTCATGGCAGAAGACACTATTCTGGTTTTCATGGATTATTTCTCAAATATGGGTTATTAATTCAATGATTTCTTAGCTCATCTATTCAATGCCTTGCGAAGATGTGTAGAGTACAATTTGGTTCTTAATTGGGAAGTGTTATTTTATAGTAAAAGAAGGCATAATTCTTGGGTATAAGATTTCAAAGATAGGGATAGAAGCTAAACAGTCCAAGATTAAGATGATTTAAAATTTCCTCCATCAATCTCTTTGAAGGGCATCATAATTTCTCGGGTCATGTAGGTTTCTACCAGTGATTTATTAAGGACATGTCAAAAATTGCTAAATAGTTGGTGACATGGTACTCTTATTTGACTCAAGGCAGAAGCTGTTTACTAGAAAGTTAAGGTCCAAATGGAATAGCACATAGAGTGCTTATAGTATTTACTTATGGTGTAATTGAACTTGAGAATAAGGATAGGAAGAGTTTTAAGGTGAATGGTAAATGTGTGAAACACTACATAGGTGGCAACAATGACACATGGTTGATTTTTTTAGTTGACTAATAGGAGGCTTGAGAAATCCAACCAAATTAAGTCATGTTCTGAATTTGAATCAGGCACTTTATGGGAGGCAATCCATGGTATTATTGGTGAATTCTGAGTATTAAGCATAGCCATGTCATGCCACAATGATATAACAAACACTTATTAGGGGTGATAATGCCCAAACTACCCCTTCTTATAAGGATAAACCAGTCGCTGTCAAAATATAGTAACCCAACTAGGTTGGGGTGAATCCTATGTGGAATTTGTCAGATATCTTACTTGAACTTATTGAAATCACCCGGGAGTGCAGAAAAGTAAAAAGGGTGGATTTGTAGTAACTAGAAAGAAGTAACAAAAATGGGATGCTTTTGGTTGTAAACAATGTAAAACGAACACTAAGCTTGTGTTCCCCCTAGCTTCTAAATTTATAGTTTTATCATGCATTGTCAAACATTTCCAACACCTTGCATACAGAATCTCAGAAGTTATGTACCATCAACTGTCTTGTGGACACATTGACGAATTTCACCCTTTATGTTTTGAGTCTTAGGGTGTTGCTTTACTAACTCTTATAATATATCCCAGTTAACTATCACCATTTGAGTCTTAAGTTATTAGATGAAAGATAATCAAATTATGCGGATGATACTAAATAGCCTGGATAAACATTTAATCTTTAAGTTAATGTTTTGATCTTCTTTTCCTACTCTCTTCCTATCTTATGAAGCAAGTAATGAATATATGCAGGATCTTAACATTAGCCACCAGAAAGAAATCAATAAGAACAAAGAAACCCTTATACATGCAAAAATATTTATCTAGAACGACATGGATCTTCCCCTACCTTATTAATCAGCTAGGGTTCCCACAACCGTAGTTGAGGGAATTAGCCGATCATAGTTAATCAATCATGGAATAGACAAACAAAATTAGAAAATCAATTTTACGATAATGAAAGATAAAATCTAAGACTCTTAAATTTAATAAAAAATCATGAAAAACTAAGAACAATAAGATCCCAACATCATAAGATAATCTTGAAATCAAAGTATGTTTGTAAACTTGGCCCTAAAGTCAAAATTGTATTTATAGATTACAGAAAATTGTAGCAATAAAATGCTAAATAAAATAGGAAAACCTTGACTAAACATATATAATAATGACTAAAAACATCATAGGAGTGTATGTAGATTACATGGAAACCCTAGGATACGATTTCAAAATGATCCAAAAAATTTTCATCAGTGGATCCTTACCTATGTCCATATATGATTTGTATGTTCTACATATGGGCCATATCTAGACATTGGTAAGTGTAGTGTCTTCTATTTTTCTCTTCTCCTGAGCCTCTAGACTTTGATTTTTGCACGTACCTTGGTTACCTATGCTCGGTATGTGATACAAATGCTCAAAATTACCTAACTAAGTAGACCAAAACTTCTACTTTTCATATTTTTCTTCCGTTTAGTATCCAAATCAATTTTTTTCATCAATTTAGCATCCAAAACCTTATTTTTCTTCTGTTGGGCATCCAAAACCACTTTTTCCTTCCATTTAGCATCCAAAATAATATTTTTCTTTCATTTAGCATCCAAAACCTGGTTTCTTGCAAAATCACTTCAAAAATACATCAAATTCAATAAAATAGCCTTAATCACATGCATATTCTCAAAGTTTAAGCATCGTAAGTGCTATAAATTCTTAGTAGAGAAAACCTAAGGTTTAAGTGTTCTCTTTGTTTTGTTTCTGTTACGTTAGGAATCACAGATCCAAGAAAAGATGAAAAAGTAGAAAACTTTATGTGAGTACACTCACAAGTAGTGGCTACGAGTTATGACTCGGGTCTATGAACCATAGACTAGACTCGTGTGAATCAAAGCAAAGTTTTTATTCATGGATCATAACCAACGAGTGGATCTCACTGGTTATGAACTTTTTCTATAGCTTGTAAGTTCAACTCATAGAAATTAGACAAATTTTATAGGGTGTAGGACATTGTCTACAAGCGTTACCCATGAGTCATTGAATTTTTCTACTACCTATAGCTTGAACCCGTGACAATGAAAGACTCTTCATGTCTCAGAACATGACCCATTAGTTCAAACCACAGATCGTAAACTTTATCTACCGCCCGTAATTCAAACTCATAGAAACCAGGTGAGTTCATAAACTATAACTCTTTTAATTTCAAAACCCTCACGTTACACGACCCAACAACCAAAAATCTGATTTTTCCTAAATCAAAACCTATTGCCCGATATCTTAAAATCCAAAACTTTAAAAATCATCAAAATTTAAACCAAACCCCACTACTATAGTTCTATATTATCCTATTTAAATTGTAAAACATACTAAACCATAATAGTGATCACCACCCTAATACCTCAATCAAGAAAATTCGACATCCCTTCCTATAGGCCAAGCATTAGAAGTTTCAAGTTTGATAACCAGCCTTTTAGTTATTATTCATAGTTTTCCTATTTACACATGTATGGTAGATTAAATTTATGATTATTTCAGTTAAAATCCCCATCACCTTAAGTAAATTTGTAATTGTGATTTGGTGTTCTAAGAATGATAAGAAATATGTGTGGGTAAGGTGTCTTGAATGAATATGTAATAAGTGTATGGAAATTTTAACATTATGAGATCAAAAATTACTGGTGAAATATGCTACAACTTAATTTAAACCTACAAGTCTAACCCATATATGGTGAATTGGGTTTATTAGTCGTGGATTGGACACGTAGGAACTAGAAGTGAGACTCTTTGAGCTCAAATGTTGATTTTTAATTTCACGAGTGATGTGCTATGGATTCATAGAACTTTCGACTCTTAATAAAATAAAAATATACAAGTCACTTAGGTTGTTTAGTAATATATGATAGGTTTTGTGTTATGTTTTACAGAAAAATAGATTTTGGATGCCAAACTAAATAAAAGGATGAAAACTAAAGTTTTGTGATAAGTAACTTGGTACATATGGCTCTTAGATACCACTTATTGGGTGTAGGTGCCAGAGTAGGTGTCAAAAACTAGAAGTCCAGAGTCTCAGAAGTGTAGAAAAGAAGACTTTGTCACTTACGTAGGCCACCTATGGTCCGTAGGTGATAGAGTAGGTTGTACAAATGCCAAGCCTAGAAAGTTTAGAAACTATTGAAGAAGATAGAGTCACTTATATGGGACCACCTAAGTTCTGCAGGTTTCTCCTATGGCCCATAAGTGGCTTAGTAGATGTCTACCAACCTCAGTTTTCCTTTTTCATTAAGGATTTTATTTTTAGGGTTTCCTTGTAACCTATACATACCCCTTTGAAATTTTTTAGTTAACTTACTCACTCTATATTCTAGCAAATATATATCTGATTCCAAGATTCTATTTTGATCTGTGGATTACTTTGTTCTTAATTTTTGTTGATAATTTAGTTACAGAATTTAGGTCTTGTTCATTGATTATTGTGGTATTTATTGAATGTATTCAATTATGAATTCCCCTATTTATTTCACAATAAGGGTTATGGGAACCTTGGCTGGCTGATGAAGTAAGGGAAGAACTAAGTTGGTCTAAACTAATATTTTTACATATATTATGATTGTCTTTACTTTAATAGATTTTCTTAGCGGTTGTAAACGTTAAGTCCCGCTAGTATATCACTACTTAATTCACAAGAGTTGTAGAGATTAGGTAAAGAAAATCACAATAATAATTTGAAGAGTTAATTATAGATCTACGCTAGTCAGTACTATCTATGTAAGATAATTATCTATCATCTAATAACATGAGACCCAAAATGTAATAATTAGATCTAGGATAACGGTTTGTAATGAAACATCCTGAGACTCAAAAGGTAAAGTGTAAAATCCATCAATTTATCCATTAGATAGTTGATGGTACATAACTTAGTAGATTTTACATACAAGATATCAGGTTAGTCCAACAAGGAACGATAAACCCACTGTGTTGAAAAGGAAAGGGGAACACAGTCCTAATGTTCATATCCAACTTATTGCAACCAATGTTAAGTGTTGTTACTTCTTAGAGATTACTACCACAAACCCCTTATTTATTGTCCACACTACCCATTAATTACATGAAACAAGAGATATAATTCCACATACTATTTTTAACCGAACATGAGTTGGGTTACTTTACTTGAGAACAACTGATTCATCTTCAATTGGAAGTATAGTTTGGGCATTGATAAAAATATTAACGTCGTTGCCAGGGAATATGGTGTTGAGTTGTTGATTAAAGTTGCAAATGTTTTTGAGTTCTTATTTTTGGTTTTTAATTAGGTATACTCCGGTCTATGCCTAACACAAGGAGTCAAGGCAATCCCAAACTCTAACTGAATCCTAACCCATAGAGAATCTTACAGCCTAACTATATGATAACAAATCCAGTATACGTAGACCATCTTGAATGGGTTCGGGATGATCCTAAACTCCCCCCGCTTTAGGGGATCCTTATAACATTGATGATTAGCAAATGTATAAGTTATTGGCAAATGTAGATGCTAATAAAGAAAGGGATGAGGAGTCACGACTAGCTCAGCAGGCAAAGATAGCTAGGCCAAGATAAATTGTTTATCATCAAGCAACAATTGATGGTAATTGGGATAGAGTTTGTGGTTCTTAAGCTCCATTTATCCCAAATTACCAGTACTTTCAGCCATATTATGATTAAAAAAATATGTTATTACATTTCACTGATAAAAATAAGAGTTATTATTGCTCCTACACTACCCCTAATGTGAAATTTTACATAACTAGTGCCATGATCTAACTCTAGAACTTGAAAAGTATGGTTTTGCGATTGGCTACAGATGATGCAAATATGCATCTTGTTAATGTTTTTGGAATCTAAAAATCTAATACTTTTCTAGGGATAGATCAGAAGGCACTTAGATTTAGGTTGTTCCCTCTTTATTGACTAGAGAAGCATATGTGTGGTTGGGAGAACTTCCTAAAGGATCGATTACCACTTGGAATGAGTTGCATAGGAAATTCTTAAACTTTTTCTTTCCTCTAGATAGAATTTTATAGTTAAAAGACAAGATATACAACTTTTGAAAGCTATATTCTGAGTCGATGTATAAGGCTTGCTTCCAAGTTATGAATAAGTAAGAAAGGTATCCAATCATTGTATTTTAAGGACAAGCTTATTGGAGATATTATATAGAGAGATGAATATTATTTATTGAGCTATGGCAGACACAATCACTGTAGTAATGTTCATAAGATTATGCAGGGAAGTTGCTTCTAATGTTCTAGACTAGATATCTCTCACCAATCAAGTATGGCATACTCGGGAGGCTGAGAGAGTTGCTAACACTCATGACATTGGAGCTTTCAGCGATGGTATATGTAGTTTTGATGATTAGCAGAGAACTAGAAGTGAACAGGTCTCTGAATGTTTAAGGTAATAGTATAGCTAGCACGTGTCTGCACAGCTTTGTCCATTTGGGTAACAAATTATTGCTTGTACTAATTAGGACACCTGGTCCAATGAAATTTCATCCCTAATCATCACGCATATATAAAATGAAAAAGATGCCTCTTTATCAAATGTCTTTTGGTAAATACAAAGGGTGAAGAAAGGAAACAAAAACTCCATATTCAATACTGCTCAAGTTCCTATCTATATATGAGTGCCTAAATAGAGAGTGTCTGGAGTGTGTTTTTCTTTGTAAAAAAATTACTCATTTTACAAGAGTAATGGACTTTTACTTTTTGTTAAGAGAGATCTTAGGTATAGTTACCTAAGGTTGATATTGGTTAAAGTTAATCTATATCAGGGTGTGTCCTTTGAAGAATTGTCAAGATGAGATTGCATTAGAGTTATTACAACCAGAAGAAATCTAGAGTTAGGTTCATTAAAATCTGTAATTAAGGGTTTGATTGTAGTTGACTTGGTGGTGCTTGTGATGGCAAGACATGGTTTTTCCTTCCTTCATAAAGGGGTTTTCCACTTTAAAGTATTGAGCTCTTACTCTTCCTACGCTGTCTCTCACTTCCTGGTTGGTTTACTGTGTTTTTCTTGCTATTGTCATTGAGGGACCTAGTCCCTCACTATGTGGTGGAAACCCCAAGGGTTTCAACAATTGGTATCAGAGCGGGTTCTATAAAAGGTTCACACCTAGGGCGTCTTGGTTAGCATGATAGCTCCAACTAATCTTGAAGAAATCTAACACTAAACAAAAAATTTAATGGGCAGTATTCTGGGTGGTGGAAAACCAGTATGATTGACTTCACTATGGATAAAGATAGTTAACTGGTGGACATAATCCTTGATGGACCTCATTTTCCTATTAAATAAGCCAAAGAAGGAGAAATAACTAAAAAGGTTGTAAAAAGCATGAGAGAGTAAGATGAAGAAGAAAAGAAAATTTTGAAGAATTACAAGGCCAAGAAATTGCTAGTTTGTGGTATACGGCCTGATAATATAAAAGGATCTCAGCTTGTGAAAATGCCAAAGAGATCTAGGGTTTCTTGAGGACTACACATAAAGGTACTAATTATGTGAAAGATTCTAAAGTCGACATCCTGAATACTCAGTATGAAACCTTTACCATTAAAAAAGGGGAAACGATCCAATAAATTCATAAAAGATTCACTTCTATCACTAATGAGCTTCATTGCTTGGGAGAAGTAATTATAGTATACAAGTAAGTAAGGAATATTCTTGGAGTTCTTCCTAAGTACTGGGAAATCAAAGTAAATGCCATAACAAGAGCAAAATAACCTGAAGACCCTCACAATGGATGAACTAATTAAAAATCTAAAAACCTATGATCTCAAAAAACAGCAAGGTATAGAGAAGAATAAAGGAAAAAGAGAAAAATCCCTATCATTAAAATCTTCAAAACTTGAATAAGTAGAAGAAGACACAGAAGTTGACTATTTGGAAAAGAGAATTGTCAAGTTAATGAGAAAGGGTGGTCAATTAAAAAGAAAAGGAAGCAGCAGCAAAGACAAAAGAAATATCAAAGTATCTCATAAATGTGGAGGTCTCGAGCATTTAATTAATGGTTTCTAGGGAACATATTGGATTACCAGTAGTATATAAATACTGGAGGTGACAAGGAAAAGAATAGGGAAGAAGTGCTTGAAAGTTCAAGACGGAAGGCAACAGCTGAGTATTCTATAAAGTAAGCTCTAAGAGCATGGGGAGACTCTTTGAATGATTCAAGCAAAGATGAGAAGACTGGAGATATTTCTTGTAATGATCTGTGAGTAACCCTTGAATGTTACATGGTGCTTAAGACTATGTATAGTCCACCTCTAACCCATGATATCTAATAGGCACAAAAATCATAGAAAGGTGGACTGAGATATACATAATTTATGAAATAAACCAACCTTTAAATCTTACTTTTGAAATCTTACAACTTTGAAATCTCAATAAAATATCTTTAATAGAAAGAAACATTTTTTGACAAGCCTCAAATCTTATAACTAAAAAAGGCATTAGGACACACCCCAGCTGACCCATAAAGGAAATAAACGAGTTAAGGAATATCTATAAATTCTAAAACTCTAATAGACTTGGAGCTCAGACTATGAGGACTCAAAAAATGTTGGGATGTAGGAGATGATGCTCGTGATCAATAATGTTGCTAGAACTGAGCACCAAAACCTACATTATAAGACAATGTAGCACGTAAACAAATATGTGGGTCTGTACCTTTGAAATGTACTGACTATATAGGGGTGAATTCACAAGTAAATTAAAAAATGAATAAAATTTCAAATCATGCATGCTAAGTGTAAATGGACTCACCTTGGAGATGATTAAATTTGAAAACTAAAGGATCATAAAACATAAATAATAAATGATAAGGTAAATCTATGAGTCATCACACTTAGTTTCTAAAATATTCACTTTTTTCTTTCTTGTGGGAGATTCTTATAACTAACATAAACTATGTGAGCTATCATGGTGTCCAACATCTTACCCATATTGGGGAGAGTTGTCGTACCCTAGAAATTAGAATAAAACCTTAACTTAGAGTGATCACTAAACTTAATCCATATTGTGAAAAAATACACTCTCTGACAATGTCTCTTAAACCTATGGTGGCTCATAGTTCTTTGAAATTAAGACACGCTCATACACATTCCCTTCACAGTACTAAATAGCACTCCAAAATATTTATAAATATATACATTCATACTTAACAAATCAACCTTAAAAATATCATGTGTGTTTGTAAATAGAAAACTAACTATGTTTCTTTTACTTTGATCATACTAATGGGATAAAGTTATAGATTTTGAATCTCAAATGCTATCAGAAGATCAAAACTAGACTCACATCAAGTTTCGATGATTGCAAGTTGAACTTATAAGTTTGTACTTCTTGTACTTAATAACTTATGCTTAAATCTATAAATTCATGCTTCGGGTCTTAGAAACTTCATATCGAAATACTATTCTCAAGACTTAAATTAGAATCCTTGGTCAATTCTTCAAACTTCAAGTCAAGATATTAAAATCATGTCATAATAGAAATAATGTAAGTCAAAACATGAATAAAGAGTATTTATTGTGCGATTAAATCATTAAATAACATGATGATATCATAAAATCAAGAATATGGGGATACGGGTATGAACCCTAAATGCATTCATATGAATTGAACTTTAAAATCAAGTTTTTGGGGACAAGGATGAAAGATAATCCTTGATCAAACCCCACAAACCTTGAATTACTGACTCTCTTATAGAAAACATAGACTTGGGAACTTGAGAGAAGATTTTGAAGATGGAACCTAAGTCTTGATGTTCTTCAGAGAGAGATAAGATAGAACATTGATAGGTGAATAAGAATGGGGAAAAATAATGCCTCTTGTAAGTTTTAAGTCGTGGGTTGGGAGTTTAAAAGGGATAAAAGACCAAAAGGCCCCTTAACAAAACAAATAGAAACTTGAATATGTCATCACAAGTTACCTTATGACTCATGACCTCTAATTACGAATCTTCCTAGAGACTCATAACCTTTGCAGTGATAGGAAAGATACTTACTATTCTAGCTGTGAGTCATACCCTACGCCTTATAGTCAGTCAATATGACTTGTAACCTCCAACCATAACCTAAAAAGAAACTTAGGGTTCCTATACTATTTTATCTACAACTCCCACTATATGACTCATATAGAATCATAATGACTCGTAGGTTTGAGTCGTCATGTGACTAGAAACATTTGACTTTTCCCACTGCGCTTATTATGAAAGGACCATACCACTCGTACAGTCTCACTACAACTTGTTTAGCATGAGTCATAACCAATATAGAACTTCAACCACCCCACACTGTCTTAACTACAATTATATTTCACAACTTGTAAGGAGTCTTCACAACTCGATAAGTGAGTCGTAGGTTCCACAATGAATTCAAAGACATAGGGTAATACAATATCTCCCCCTTGGAAACATTAGTGCTCGAATGAGACACATCAAGAATTTGATTTTTTGATAAATCAACATCTCCACAATAAACTTACAACCCAAACTTATAACTTTAACAAAGATTCAATGACTCACAAACATATGATACGATATGAGAATACCTAAACAATCTTAAAGAGAATGAATTTTGCTGAAAATAGCAATTTACTTTCGGTGGGTACTAAAATGGATGAAAATAAAAGAGGGTACTTGGTCATCATGTCTGCTTCTACTTCCCATATGGCTCCTTCAACCAACTAATTTCTCCAAATAACCATTACTGATGCCACGTCCTTGTTCTTTAGTCTTCAAACTTGCCTATTAGTATTTCGAACGGAATTTTCTCATAGGGTAGATTATCTTTGACCCCTATACTCTCTAAGGGCACTACAAGGGATAGATCCCAAATGACCATCATTAGCATCGATACATGGAAAACTAGTTGGACATCTGCTAACTCTATCGGGATGTCCAACTAGTACACAACCTCTCCAATATGCCTTACTTTTTCATACAGATCAATAAATTAGGGACTTAGTTTTCCTTTCTTTACGAATCACACTATCTCTTTCATGGGCGACACCTTAAAGAATACCCAATAACCTACTTTATATTTGAGTTCCCCTTTCCTTACATCTTCAGAAAATTTCTAACTACTCAGAGCCGTCCTCAACCTTTAACACATAAACTGAATCTTTTCCATAGCTTCACTATTACAGTTTGTCCCAATCAATACTGCTTAACCAACCTCAAACCATCCTACGGGTGATCTAACTCTATGCTTACACAGTGCCTCAAATGGAACCATCTTAATGCTAGTATGATAACTATTATTATAGGAAAACTCGATAAAAGGTAAATAATCTTCCTAGCTTCCTATAAAGTCTAAAACACACATCCTCAGCATATCTTCCATTGTCTTAATTATGCGTTCAACCTGACCATTGGTCTATGGATGATAAGCAATGCTAAGCTTAACCTTTATACCAAGTCACTTCTAAAATGACTGCCAAAACAAGAAAGTAAACTGTGTGCCTTTTCTAAATTAATGGAAAAGGGTATCCCATAAAGCCTCAATAACTCATGAATATACATCATTGAATAGTATTTTTCCACATTGAAGTCCTAATACGTAGGAAATAATCTGAATTAGTCATTCGATCAACTATGACCTAGATCAAATCATGTTGTCAATTTGTACGAGGTAATGTAGTGACAAAATTCATATTCACTACTTCCCACTACAAAATAGGGTTGCTGATCTCCTTTACTATACCACCCAGCCTCTGATTTTCAACCTTAAACTGCTGAAAATTTCAAAACTTGGCAACAAACTCTAGTATACCTTCTTAATACCATTCCACCAATAAATTTCTTACAAATCATGTTACATCTTAGTAGTGCTAGGATAATTAGAATACTTCAAAATGTTATCCTAATCTAATATTATTTCCCTTAATCCATCCACATTGGGACAACAAAGCCAATCTTGATAGTGATGTACACCATCTCCCACTTGGGAGAAAACCTCGACCTTCTGCGGCTGGATTGCTTCTAATATTTTGCTAAGTATGGGAGCATTACGTTGCTTTTCCTTTAATTCTACTACTAGATATGATTCTAAACCATTTTGAACCACTACTCTCCCATCATCCATGTCAAGCAAACATACTCCCAAATGGGCCAATCTATTCCATTCTTTGGCTATCTCCTGTTCATCCTCTTTAACACGAGCCAAACTACCCATAGACAACCAATTCAATGTATTAGACACTATATTTTCATACTTGGATGGGAGAGCATAGTCTTTTCATAATCTTTCAATAACTCCAACCACATCCGTTGGTGAAAAATCTATTCTTCTTTTGAAAATTTGTACTAAAGACTCTTTTAGTCAATAAAAATGTCAACATGCACACTATATAAATAGTGCCTCCACATCTTCAGAGAAAATGTCTAGAGGCATAGGCTATTGGTCTCCTATTTTGACTTCAAATACAACCTAAGCCAACTCTGGAAGCATCACAAAACACCGAAAATCCGTCTAACACCTCTGGCAAAGCTAATACCACTGCTGAAGTCAATCTATTCATTAATTCATAGAAACTTTTCCCTTATTCATCTGACAAAATAAACTTCACATTTTTTTGTGTCATCATAGTCAATGGTGGGATATAGAAAAAAAAACCCTTTAAAAAATCATCTATAATACCTAGCTAAAACCAAAAATCTTTAAATATCAAAAAGAGTGATAGGTTGAGGCCAGTGCTTCACTACATTAGTCTTTTGAGGGGCCATATTAATGCCATCTCCTAAAATGACGTGCCCCAAAAAGGTAGCAGACTCCATAAAAAAGTCACACTTACTGAACTTTGCAAATAGTTGTTCTTTCTTGAGGGTCTGCACACTATCCTCAAATTGTCTGCGTGTTCCTCCTTACTATGAGAATACACCAAAATGTAATCTATGAAAACAATGACAAACATAAAGAAATACAACTTAAAGACCCTGTTCATAAGATCCATAAAGTCTATAAGAGAATTTATTAGTCAAACGACATAACTACAAACTCAAAATAACCATACCCATTTTAAAATCCTTCTTTAGAATTTCGTGCTCCCTAACTTTCTACTGGTGGTATCCCGACCTGAGGTCGATCTTTGAAAACCACCGGGCACCCTGAACTTGATCGAATAAAGCATTGATTCTAGGAATGGGTTACTTACTCGTGTTGGTAAACTAGTTTAGTTGTCTATAGTCTATACATATTCTGAGAGAGTCATCTTTAATGCGTATAGATAGAACCGGAGAACTCTATAGGGAAATAGTATGTCTAATGAAACCCTTATCTAGATATCTTTCAGTTGCTGCTTTAACTCTTTGAGTTTAGCTAGAGCCATATGAAATGGAGGAATGAATATGGGTTGGTTATAATGAAAAAGTTCAATACCAAACTTTATTTCTCTATCTAGAGGTAACTTGGCAAATTATCGTGGAAGAACTTAGGAAAATCACTTACCACACAGACTGACAAAATGGTTAGGGCTTCAAACTTAGAATCTTTGACTCAAACTAAATGGTCAATACACCCTTTTAATATTAATTTTCTTGCCTTAAGGTAAGAGATAAAATAACCTTTGGAGGTATCTAACTACCCTCCCACTTAAAGAATGACTCATAGGAAAACTGAAACTTCACCATGCGGGTGCGATAATTTATTAATGCATAAAATGAATGGCACCAATCAATGCCTATAATAATGTCAAAATTTATCATCTATAACTATATCAAGTAAGATATAATGACCTTATTTAGGATTATAATAAGACAGCCCCTATAGACTCGCCTAGTTATAACCGAATTACCCCCTAGGGTAGAGACTTAGAAGGGCTTAGGAAGATTTTAGGGGCTCACCCCAAAATGTACAACAACAAGAGGGGTCACATAAGAGAGGTTTGATCTGGGGTATAAAATCATATATACATTAAGGTGAAATTCACAAAACATACAAGTGACAACAACTAGGGAACTCTCATGCTCCTAAAAGGATGGTAAAGCATAAAACTAATTCTAGCATTGAACGCCACCGGTACTAGATGATGCACCCTATGGAGGAGCTGGTCGGCCTGGCTTAGCTATAAGATTCATGGCCTGAGTTTGACGAAAAATATCTCTTCTTCCTTTATTATCATACGGGAATTCCTTGAACCTGGGACTAATTTTTCCACAACAATAGCTACCCTCTTTTCCTATCAAACACTCACTAGGATGGGTCCTGCCACACTTTTCACAAGTCTTATAAGTAGGCCTCAAGGCCACACTAAATTGAGCTCTCAAATTCCAAGCTCTACCTCACTACTCAGCTTGGTCATGCGGGTAGGGTCACTAGCTGAGGATGGTGTAGGAACTGATCAGTGACCCTGAAACTGTGAACAACTTCCCCCTCCAACCTTTCTCAATTAGTCTAGTCCTAGATCTTTTGTTTCTCCTCTCATTTTCCATTAACTTCTCTACCTTAATCTGTTGAGCATGAGTCATCTACTAATCACTATCCATATCTTTGATCAGCATGGCAATCCTACACTACTTGACCAGCAATTCACATACCCCAGTGACAAACATACTCGTATAAGCTCCGGAGTCAAGCAACAACTCTAGAGCATACTTAGCTAACTGAGTAAGCTTAAGGTATTAATCCTTCACTGACACAGTGGCATGCCTCAAGTTCTTGAAATCCTCTAATTTAGCCTCTCTTTTCTCATGAGGAAAGAACCTTTCTAGAAAAGCAATCTAAAATACCTGCCAACTTATAGGCACTATATCCTCACCCTTATTAACCCTTCACATTGTAACCTAATCATAAGAAACACCTTTCAATCGATAATATGCCAACTCTAAAATTTCCTCTAAGTAACATGCATAATTTGTGTAATCTTTTTCACCAAATCAATGAAGAACTGCGGATCCTTATTCACCTTTGACCTAAAGAATTCAGGTAGGTTTATTCATATAAAGTCCCTAATTCTTGTAGTAGCTATGTTACCATTCTGCTGTAGTAGGACAGCTACTGGTTGTTATCCCTAAACATTTGCATTCGCCGCTTGAGCTAACACATAGAATGCATTTGTAAACTAAGCATGTGAAATATTTTCATTCAGAGGGTATAAATGTGGTGCGGCGCTGGATGGTCACTGTTTTTGCATACGTCAGATTTGAGACGAGGCACTCTCTATCATAAAAAGTCATAAATTAGAGTAAATATAGACAACCTTAAAGCACGATAGATATCATGAAAGAAGGGAAAATTTCTAATACGTCTTGTAGCCTCTTGCTCATAGGTGTGGCATGCTTCACATTCATGATCAAGATTCTATGTAACATGACTTGTCGGACTCCCTAGGACTCCTTAAAACCTTAGACTCTGATACTAAGTTTGTAAAGACTCGAGAGTACCTCCTAAACATTACACTATTCTTGAGACTATAAATACTCCCAAGCTAACCCATGATATCTAATTAACACCGAACTTATAGAAAAATGGACTGGGTTATACATAATTGCTTAAAAAAAACAACTTATAAATCTCCCTTTTTAAATCTTACAACTTAGAAATCTTAATAAAATATCTTTAACTAAAGTAAACATTGTCTGACAAGCCTCTAATATTATAACTAAAAAAATCACTAGTACAGACCCCAACAACCCATAAAGGAAATAAACTAGTTAAGCAATATACATAAAGTCTAAAACTCCAATAGACTTGGTCATCTGACTATGAGGACTCACCAATGTGGGGATGTAGGAAGTGATGCACGTGATCAATCATGTTGCTAGAAATGAGTAGTAGAACCTACATTATAAGACAATATAGCATATATACATATATGTGGGTTAGTTCTTTTGGAATGTACTGAGTATATAGTGGTGAATTCACAAGTAAAACCAAAACTGAATATACTTTCAAATCAAGTATGCTAAGGGTAAAATGAGTCACCTAGGACATGAATAAGGTTGGAAACTGAAGGAACATAAAAGATAACTAATAAATCATAATGTAAATCTCAGGAATTCATCACACTTTGTTTCTAAAGTCTTCACTTTTATTCTTTTTTTAGGGAGATTTTTAGAACCGACATAAACCATGTGAGCTATCATAGAGTCAAACTTCTTACCCACGTTAGGGAGAGATGCCCTACCCTTGCAATTTGAATAGAAACTTCACTTATAGTGATTACTAAACTTCACCCATATTGGGAAAATAAGACACTCTTTGGCAAGGTCTCATAAACGTATGGTGGCTCGTAGCTTTTGAAAATTAGGGTACGCTCATCCACATTTCATTTTTATGCTAAATAATACGCCCATATATATATATAAATATATATACACACACACATATATATGATCATGCTTAGGAATTCCACCTTAAAAATAACATGTTGGTTTGTAAATTTAAAACCAACTATGCTTCTTTTACTTAAATCATATACTTGGGGTGAAGTTGTGGGTTTCATATCTTAAATGTGATCATAAGATCAAAACTAGACTTAAATCAAGTTTCCATGATTGCAAATTAAACTTAAAAATCTAAACTTCTTATACTTAATAACTTTTGCATAAATCTCAAAATTCATGCATCATGTTTTAGCAACTTCATATCAAACTACCATGCTCAAGACCTAAATTACAATATTTGGATAATTCATCAAACTTGAAGTCAAGATTATGAAATTATATCATAATAAAAATAATTTATGTCAAAACATGAATAAAGGGCATTTCTCGTGGAAATCAATCTTTAAATTACATGATGATATCATAAATTAAAGAATATGAGAATATGGGTATGAACCCTAATTGGAATCATATGAATTCATCTTTAAAATAAAGTTTCTGGGTACAAGGATGAAAGATTATCCTTGCCCGAACCCCACACAACTAGACTTGCTTGACTTCCTTGAAGGGAACGTAGACTTGGGAACTTGAGAGATGATTTTGAATAAAAAACCCTAGTCTTGAAGTTCTTGGGGAAGAGAGAAGAAAGAATGTTGTTAAGCGATAGAGAAAGGGGAAAAATAACACCCTCTTGTCGGTTTTAAGTCATGGGTTGGGAGTTTAAAAATGATAAAGGACCAAAAGACCCCTTAACTGAACAAATAGAAACTTCACCGTCAGTTATCACAAGTCACTTTATGACTCATGACATCTTATTATGAGTCTTTGTAGTTACTCGTAGCTTTAGAAGTGATAGGAAAAGTACTAACTGGTCTTTCTACATATTGCTCCCTATGACTCGTAGTCAGTCAATATATCTCATAACCTCCAGTCGTAACCTGAACAGAACCAAGACAAAGAGTAAAAACACCAAATAAATCTAAAAAAAAACTAAAATAAATAGTTGTCAAATGACAAGTCCTCGGAAAAGATGCTAAAGCGCCCAAGCATACACGAGAGTGTACATTGTCTAGCAAGTAGTGAAGTGGCCTAATTAAAGCTAGGTATCGATCCCAAAATGAGTTGGTTTAACAACTATTCGATTTTAGTTCACAGTTTAGTTTAAATTGATGAAAGAGTAACAAGAAAGTGAGTTTTAAAAGTTTAACTTGTAATTAAAGCAAATAATTCATAAATAAAGATCTTGAAATAATCAATACGAGAAAGACAAGGGTTAAAGCACTTTGAACAATCATACTATATTATTGAACCTATTTTTAATTAACTTGCTTATCTTGGTTGTTGATTCATAGGGTTAATTGCATGATCAAGGTCTCCTGGCCTCTAACCATTTACCTAAGTTGAACCTTACAACTATATCATTGAGTAGGGATATAATAACCCAATTAAGTGATTAAAGTTATCATCCTACATGGGAATCAAGTAAGGCTTCTAGGTACATCCCTATCCTAGACGCTAATTCAAATTCCTTATTTTATAAAGAAATAAGAACCCTACTTTGTTTATCTCTATGTTCTATCTCCCTATTCTTATGGGTAATCAATCCATCAAATAGTTAAATCAAGAATAAATAAACAACCAATAATGATAAGAAAAATTAAATAAAATTAATTCAAAACAATCATAATCATGTTCTTGGCATCAACCCCAAAAAGAGGGCATTTAGCCACAATAGTCATAGTTGTAATCACAAAATTGTAATTAATAACTAAGGACATGAATAAACTAAATTAAAATAATAAAAAACCTAATAAGAAGTTGCAGAAGCCTTTCAATCTCCAAATATGTCCCAGTGTCTACAAAACATGTACCAGACATGTGTTTATTATAAGGGATAAATCCTAAGTCGTGTAGGATTGGATTTATAACTTGTTCATGTTTAGAATAGGGGTTTCTCCACACCACTTTCTTGATTTGACTAAGGGTTGAGGCACATTAGGTGTTTGAGTCAACTAGGGATGGAAGTGTACCCCTATCGCGATACCTCACAGGAAGTTGCATCCAAGTTTTTGGTAAGGTGTAGAATGTTGCTCCTTCCATCCTTTGTATTATGGTGCATTTCCAATGGATTTCCCACCCTTAAATCATCAATATAACACCATAATAATCTCACAAAAAAACCTACATAATCAGATATCATGAATAAGAGACAATAACAACACAATATCCATAACGATAAAGAAAAAACATAAGATAAGACTTGGCTAGTTCGTGTTGATCTTCAACTTTATGTTCAGACTCTGGAATTAATAAAATTTAAATTTTCAAATTACCAACATGCTATTCCACTAATAATTATATTTGGTCTATTTGGAACTCTTTAAACACATAGAACCTATCAACATAGACTAGACAAGCAACTAGCTTAAGCTAGTAAGACTAGTTTCCTCGATTGAACTCTAAATGACTCAATTAAGTCAAATATATTAGGAATTTATTTTAAACATTGTAATCATACACATGGGTACTAAAATGATTGTTTATAACATATTAACATATAAAGAACATGGATTATCCTCAAAACTAAGCTAAATAAACAAGAATAGTAACACAAGCGTACATAAATACACTCAACATCAATCAATAAGGTCCTATTGTCAAGGTCTAAAAATAGAAAAATTGCCTATAGTGTTGAATTTATTTTGATTGAATTCTTGAGAAAGTTTGAATTGATAAGTCTTCTTGGTCTAATTGTACAACATATGCATAAAGTAATTCATGAAAAATATGGAAAACATGGAATGCCATATGGATATCTCTCGAACAAGGTGTTTGAACATTATAGTGTGTATGGAACAAAGGGAATACCTAGAACAACTAAACATATGTTTATCCTGTCAACTTTTGCTGAGAATGAATGAATAAAAGGCAAAGCTGGATCTTTATTTTAAGTGTTTGAGTTGCTAGCTATTCAAGAAAAGTTCAGAAAGAAAATAGAGGAGTTAGATTAAGTTGGCTGTAAAAGATTCTAAAATAGTGCACCTGAAGTTGTAGAATCAGAAGTTTTCTTTTGAGGGACCAAGTGCCACTGATGAGTCGGCAACTAAAAATGCATAAATCTGGGAAAAAGTGGCAGAACTGACTGGTAAAGTTCAAGAAATGAATATTGAAGTAAAGGTTCTCACAAAATAGTTGTTGGATGCCCCACAATACTAAAAATACAAGAATAAAGATGTTGCTAAAGTACTTTTCCCTGAAACCTCCCTCTAGATAAGTCTTATTATCCTCCTCTCTCAACAACCCTATGTCAGTTTCTTGTATTAATTATAATAGTGGCCTTTAAAGATAGTATTTTTATTCTTATTATTTTAGCTTCCTGCACTGCTGCTGACTTTTATGAATAAATGAATTCTATTTTGTCCCTTATTTGACTCCTTTATTTTAAGTTGTTATTTATGGTTGTGTTTCCAACATGGCATGAGTTAATTAGCATTTACATATCTATACTATTTTTTTACTGTTAATCCTTTTCAGTGATGCCAAAAGAGAGAATACTGACTTCATATTATGGTAGGGCATAGTGACATGGGGAAGTAACACAGTGATAGAGGGAAGAATATATACTCAGTGTTTTTGCTGAAAATGATAACAAAGGGCAACATCCCTATGTTGAATGACGATAGAATCATGGTGATAAGATAAATATTCATCTTTAGAGTCGTAATCACACTACATAAATATGATGAATATAAATTGATGATCATAGATTTGTGGTGGTTTTGTTATTATTAAAAAGGGGGAAAATTGCTATATGTTATTTTGATAACGAGCAGACGATTGTAAGAGACCAGGTCCCTAGATATTTAAGCCAAATATACAAATGTCATGCATCTGCACAGCTTTGTCCATTTTTGTAAGAAACTGATAGGTGTTGCTTTTTCTAATTAGGACACCCAGTCTAATGACATTTTGTCCCTAACCATCACTTATCAATAAAAGGAAAAAGATGCTTCTTTATCCAATGGTTTTTGGCAAATACAAAGAGTGAATAAAGGAAGTAAGAAATCCAAATTCAACACTGCTCAAGTTGCTTACTATATGTGTGTGATTAAGTTAAGAGTTTCTTGAGTGAATTCTAATTTTTAAATGAATTACTTATATTATAAGAGTAACGGACTTTTCTCTCTATTTAGAGTTTGCTTAGGTAAAGTTACTTAAGGTGGATATTAGGTAGAGTTAATCAATATAATAGTGTGTCCATGGTAGAGTTGTCAAGATGAGCTTGTAGTAGAATTATTACAAGATGAAGAAACCTAGAGTTAGGTTCACTGAAGGTTATAATCAAGAGTTTTATTATAGTGGACTTTAAGGTTCTTGCGAGGTCAATCCATGGTTTTTTCTTCCGTAAGCAAGGGGTCTTCCAAGTTAAAATCTTATTTCTTACTCTTCCTGCACTATCTCTCACTTCTTGGTTTGTTGACAGTGTTTTATCTGTAATTGACTTTGAGGGACCTGGTCCCTAACTATGTGGTACAACTCCCAAGGGTTTTAACAGGTGACATAGAGTGATTGATGATTCTGTGGTGTAAGAAATTATGTAACTAAGGACTGATATTGGGTTGTTAACTATGTAGTTTGTAGCGGTGAATTTTAAGAAGGTAAATACGATAGGTTTGTAGGGTTCAACCTCTAGAGCATATGAGTCTAACTTAGAAGTGGATACATTGTATCTTGATTGTGAATTAGAAGGTTTTTTAGCATAAAGTCAAGGAAACCAAGGTCAAAAATATTATAAAGATAGATATACAACATCGATAATGGAGATTTTATTGTCCAAATTGGTAAAAGATCAAGAAAATCAGGAAACATATCTTAAGGAGATTAAGGCTGATATATCAGGCCTGACCCAGAATGTTGAGTCTCAAGCGACCATAATTAAACAATGAGAGTAGATGTTTGGGCAAATGGATGCTACTTTAAATCAAAGTCAGTTGCATACCCTTTTGAGCAACATTGTTTAGAATCCAACGAATGATGGTCATTGTATCCCTATTACCACTGGTATTGGTAAGTCTATTATTGATCCCCCTGTACATATTGTGGATGTGCCGAAGAATAGTAGTGCTATGATTGATAAGCCACATACTGTAGATTCAGAAAGGGTGAGAGTCGTTAATGTAGTCTTAGTGAGGATAAAGGGAAAAAAAGTCGATAAGCCTATAGTAAAGCAAATTCTATGATCACCCCAACCTTTTCCTTAAATGCTAAAACAAAGTAAGGAGGGAGGGAAGTTTAATAAATTTATTGAGATGCTGAAAGATTTTAAAAATCACTCTCCTAAAGGCTTTGGAATAGATGCCTAGGTATACCACATTTATGAAATGCAGTCACTTATAAGTCTCTGGCACAGAGGAAGGGAGATCCCGGAGCCTTCGTGATCCCATGGACTATATGGACAGATTCTCTAGAAGATTATATGACTAAGGATCCAGCATTAATTTGATGTCACTGGATGTGTTCAATAAATTAGGCTCAGCCCTCTAGAGTCTACTACTATGAGGTTGTTGATGGCAGAGTTCATAGTAAAGAAACCCATGGACATATCATTTGTTATGTTGGTGGAAGTTGATAACTTCATTTTTTAACTGATTTTATCATTTTAGATTGTGAGGTTGGCTTTGACATGTCAATCATATTAGAAAGACCGTTCATGGACATAGGTAGAGCAATGGTTGATATTGAAAAGGTGGAACTCAAGTTTAGAGTTAATATTAAAGAAGTCACATTCAACTTCAAATTTACTATGAAGCAACCAACTGTTATGAGGATGGTGTAGATAATTCATTTTATTGATGTTTCTTGAGGTTATTCCTTTAGGTACCTTGATGAATTTTGAGTAGTCAAGGTAATTACATTGTGAAGCAACATTAAATCAAGCACTTTATGGGAGGAAACCCATGGTCTTTATGGATAAGTCTAAGTAAAACACTTAGTCATGTCGTTCAACGACATTAAATTAAGCATTAATGGGAGGAAATCAACTATTTTAGTGTTCAGAACTGTGTTTTTTTTGTAGGAACAGTAGCTTGAGGAAGGCCTAGAACATGACAATGCAGTGTCTCACTTAAAATACTCAAGGTAAGAGGACTTTGACTATCTCACGAAGGTCATAAGTCCCGCGTGGGGCAAGTAAGTTGTGCAATAAATTTAAAAATGGAATTTTGAGGATTTCTAAGGAATTTCATAACTTTAGTTTACAAAAATACTTATAGGATGATAAATACCACTTACAATCCCATAAGTAGTACAATAAGCGTAAGAATACAAAGTCCAGGAATGAGGTCAAAAATTTGAGCCCACCTATGGATTATTGGAACCACTTATGGATGGTAGGTGGATGGCATAAGTGGCCAAGTTTGAACCCATTTTTTATTTAAAAATTTAGGTCCACCTATGCCTAATATAACCCTAAATTAGTCCTTCAAACTTTCTTTAACCCTCCTAGCTCACTTTTAAACTTATAAATCCTCAAAATTCCTTATTCGCTCTGAAAATTCAAACAACCCCAGTCCCTACAATTGTGAAAGGGATATAAAATACTTGTTCTCATTACCAAATTTTCCAAGTTCACTAATTATGCATACAAGGAAAAGTTTCACTTCATTTTTTTATATTTCACTTCTGGTTCTTCAAATAAAATCTAATATTCTTTGCTCAAAATAGTAGTATCTTGTGCTAAACTTGAAATAAGTGAGTTGGTTTTTTATTTTCATGCAAAAAAGAAATAAAGTAACTTGAATATAGGAGCCTTTAATTAGCCTAAATATCCTAATGTGGGGCACTTTTCTCAAATCATGCCCTAAACGGAAGTTGAAAATTAAAATAGTAAAGGAATAAAAAAAAGTTTCCATAATAGTTTGTATTTTTAAAAAGTCAATTATAGTAGTATGTGTTCATATTAGACTTTTTTGGACTGAGTATAATTTATAGGGATGTAAAATTGAGGAAAAATTCAAAGTTTTTGATTTGTAAGTTGTTCTTCACTTTTTCCAGCCCTTCACTATCTTTCAAACACTAACACATGGTTTTTTGGGTACGCATGGAAAAAAGGATACAAAGAAAAAGGATACATCTTTTATGTGGTAGGACAAGTCCTCCAAAGTAGCGGCTTGGTAGAGGAGTATCCGCTTTCCTAGACCAAAATGGCCCCGACCATAGATACATAGCTAGTGACTATAGCCTAGAAGGATAAGGCAGATGAGACTATTATTAAGGAAACCTTGGGTGTACTACTTGTAGACCATTAACAATAGGGAAAACCATCTACTTCTTCTCAACCATCTACGCCCTAGGATCTTAGTACCCACATCAAGGATAAAGAATTCTAGGATATCACCTCTTCTGTCTACCCAATCTAAGAAGGGAGAAAGGGAGGAAAAGGGTGATGAGGAGGAGAAAGTAGAGTGTGAGCCACTTCCATAGGTAGATAAACATGAACCGAGGTATGAAGATAGTCCCATAGAACGTCTAAGGCAGCAATATAGGAGCATTCATCAGCAGTACCCCAGTCTAAGGAGGTTACACACACGACTTCACATTAGATACCGCATCCTAGTACAAAGCCACCAACTCAAACACACTAGGCCTCTGATCATAGACACATCTTTGCTAAGCCTATTGATAAGGTAAAACCAAGATGGTTTGTAGAGGGGGTTTGACTACTTTATGAGAGAAATAGTTTTGTGACGGAGACAGGCCACCCCAAGAGGGCCATTTATAAGGAGAGATAAATTGAGTTGGATAGGTTGACTGGAGCTCCATTATTGCGGGCTGCATTTGATAAGAATTGTTTGGGGTCGATGACCAGACCCTTGGGTTTATACAACCGAGAATTGGTATAGTTCTATGCCTCCTACTGTACCATAGTATCTTTGACTACACCAAAAGGTGGTTGGTATGTATAGCAACCCCAGTCGGTGTAGGTGCTTATGAGATGGTTCAGGGTTGGTATTTTAGCTACAACTATCTGTCAAGTTCTTTTTAAACAAGATTATATATCTCCTACTTCTATATCTGAGTATAATTACTAATTGAGAATGGCGTATGAAATATTTGCCATGCAATAGGCTGAACACTAGAGTAAGAGGGTAGGTTTAGAGAGATGGATCACCATTTATATTTAACCTTTTGGTATATATGCCTCTTGGGTTGAGGGGAAAGGTGTTATTGAGATGGATCACCATTTATATTTAACCCTTTGGTATATATGCCTCTTGGGTTGAGGGGAAAGGTGTTAATAAGAAGATAACATTGAATTTTTCTATAAAGTTCTAGTGGGTATTAGTGCATTATCAATTATGTTTGTCTACAGTGGACAACTTGCTTACTTGGGATAAGGCAGCACTGATTTCAAGCATGGTGATAGTTATGATATTGATTTTTTTCATCATCAATTATGGGATGCATGAGTAGACATATGGAATTATGACCAAAATTCCCTTTCCTTGTTTGGTATAGTTGTTATATAATAAGACATTAAGCTAAAGATTCTTGGTGTTAATGTGAGAGTAGAGGCAATGGGCATTGGCCGAACTAGTATCATCAAGGATCTAGCTAATTTGGTCCTTACATAGTGATCCTGTATGCCTCCAATAGTGATTCTATCCCATACTTCTATTAGTTCTTGTGGAACGTACTATTATAGAGGGAGTAGATGTTAGTATTGGGATGGATTTTAATATGGGGGAGTGGGGAGAGGCCCCTAAGGTGAGTACATAGGGCTAGGGGGTCCTACCCATATTCACTTTAGTTCTACCTTTCTTTTTGGAGCTAGTTGGGATATCTATATTGCCCCCTCTGCCCTCTACTATAGCTGATGGTAAAGGTATGTTTTTTGTATTCCATGAGTTTTCGCAGAGCTTAGTAGATAGTCAGAGATTTACCACTACCCAACTTAAGAATATTGAGGTAGAGGTGGCATCATTATATGGAAAGATTTAGTCTTAGATCTGAATGACACTTAAGGCAGTAGAAACTAGATTATAGGTTGTACACATTGCTGAGATGTAAAAGTTTTGAGCTAAGGTGCATACCCATTTAGACTATTTTAGGGGAAAAGTATCAGCCCGTTTCAGTGATATTAAGGCACCCAATCTGGGTGAGATAAGAAAGGACATGGCCATACTGAGGGCAAAGATATGCTCTCTTCGTAATAGCACCTTTCTGTCCATCCCTCTAATGATACCTAAAGTTGTTTAACTGCCACCTGTACGTGGACCTAGATCATTTGATTTTATAATGAAGGATGAAGATATGGTCCCTATATCTAGGACCAAGAGAGGTAGAGCGATGGAGTTTCAGGATCTTGACATACCATTTGTCCAGGACTTGAGATAGCCCTAACGTAATTCAAAGGAGACTAACTTTGTTTTTAGGTAGAGGCGTGTTGAGCTAGCTGTAGGTGCATCCTTTAGTTGTGAACCACCATCACCATCAACTCCACCAGTTAAGATACCCCCACATAGGGATGATTATGATGAGGATTCCTAGTTCATCCCAGGTAAGTCCACTTCCTTGCTTTATACTATTTATATGCACTAAGGATAGTGCATACACTTTTAGTTTGGGGTGTGGTATATCATGGCCTCCATAAGTTTTTCTGTCACGTGTCTTTTCTGGTTGATTGTCTTATGGTTGTAGAACTAGGATGTCTATATGTAACATCCCGTATTTTTATGCTAGAATTCTAACCGTCATTCCTGCGCGTCTAAGCTCTAATCCAAGTGATTATTACGTGAATAAAAGTTGTATGATCATTATCCTAGTCTATGTAGTAGTTTAGAGGTGGAAAATTTTTATATCAATGACCTAGAACAAGGTTGAGCTAAGACCAATTGATTCATCCAAAGTTTGACATTCGATTCTACAAGGATCAACTTCAAACGTGAATATCTCCTAATATACATGAAATTTTTTATTCAAAGACCTATCAAATTATAGATAATAGAATTATCTGTCCAACGATACCAATTCCATCAAAATTCGACACCCGAGAAAGGAGTTATGGCTTTGTAAAGTGGAGTGCATCGCCTAACCAAAGCACATGGCTACTAGAATAGATGAGCGATGAGAAATACGACGCGTACTTAAATGTGTGCTATATGCAATGTGGCGCATACTTAAATATGTGCGATAAGCAATGCGGTGCATTCTTAAATGTGTGCAATAAGAAATGTGGCGCATACTTAAATGTGTGCAATAAGCAATGTGGCGCATACTTAAATGTGTGCGATAAGCAATGTGCCACATACCTCACTTTCAAGTGCCAAAAACACCCCTATATATGTCTATAACACATGATTAAACCCCCATAACACCAATAAAAGTTTACTTTCTCTCAAAATCACCAAGAATATTCATTAGGGTTTCAACCAAAAAATTCAAATATCTTAAGATTCAACCATGAATTTTCAATAATTCTTTGAGATTTGGAATCCCTATTCTGAGGGCTACAGGAAACAATCATTATTTTCAAGAATAGAGTCCCAAGGTCAAGAGTTCATTTAAAGCTTCAAGTTTAAGGTATGTGGGGTTTTCAACAAGAACATCCTTTCATTCTTGTGCCCAAAATTTGTATTATTTTACAAAGATATATGATTTTACGTGCTTTGATATGAATTTTAGATAGAAACTATTATCCTACGTTCTTTTTCAAAAAACTATTACATTTTTATGATGTCTTGAAGATAAATTCCTTGAGTATTGATGTTAATATCATGTTTGAAGTTGAATGTCCAGATTTTCATATGAATTATACATGTTTGCTACATAAAGTGTGAATCTTGAAATATTTTGCTCAAGTATTGATGTATGAGTTTTGAACCCTAGTTGAAAATTATGATTTTTGTCAAAGTAATGTGTTATGCACACCTTGAGTTTTGAAAGATTTAACCTTTTGGTCTTGAAAGAGTTATTTTTTAACTCAAATGAGAAAAGAAATCCACATTTTGATTTATTATGAAAAAAGGGGTAGCATGATGGCTCCCATTGTGAATTGTTGAATTATTTTTTGGTGAACTTTCTTTGAAAAGATCTGAGCTAAGTCTGAGAGTAGTCTTTAGCACCGAGTGGGAGGTATAGTTGTGTTGGTACTTCCCTATAACTACGTGCCCCCGTAGGAGCTGGAATTGAAGCTGATTATATATAGTGATCACTAGTTTTTTTTATTTGATACTTATAGTCCTACTCCGATGGCAAAGGATAGGACGGCTCTTCCCAACGTGGTTTGTACATTGGACTCCATGTAGATCACTTGGTTTATGTCGGTTATGAGATCTCCCAATGTGTGTGTGTATTCTCCTATCTAATATGAAAAGTCTTATTCTTCTATCTGAGATGAAAACATATTTATTTGAAAGACTGAGTTTGAGAAAGTCATTATTTTCGAAAGATTTAATGAACATATATTCCAAAGAGAATTGTTATGAGATTTGGTTACTTTGATGATTTGGAATCGAGATAGAAGTGAATTGAGATTTATTATGATGACTCACATGTTTCACCCAATATATTTTACTCTCTTATGATTATAATGATTTTAATTCGATCTAAGTGATTCATTTATATCAGTAAGCATAATTTTATAAATTGTGATGATATTAAGATATTATTTTATGTAGGCATTGCACCCCTATATGCTCAGTATGTTTCCATAGTACTAACCCATATATTCGTAGGTAGGCTACATTTTATCGGAATATAGGTACAAGGCATAGTGTATATCTTCAGATCCAGTTAATTTATGGTATCCAGTCAGCAGCTGACAAGCCTTTTTGGTTCAAGGGCTTGGGTTAGTTATACAGTTCGAGAAGTGTTGTATTTTCTTTATTCAGTCATATTGAGTTGGGGTAATCGGGAGTTATGACCCGGCTTCCTACAGTCAGTACTAGTAGAGGCTTCATAGACAGTTAGTAGAAGTTCATGTATTCTGTTTCAGTTTTGGTTGTAAAAGCAGAGTTGTAATCTTGTAAATTCAGTTTTGTATCTATCATATTTAGAAAAGAGTTATTTTCCACAAATTTGTATAGATTTGTACTTTTAGTTTAGTTGCTTATGAGTAATGCCAGTAGAAGGGTTAGCTTGGGCCTAAGTACCGTGTGACATCTCGGGACCTAATTTTAAGGCGTTACACTACATTAATTCTGTGTCGTAATGTGTTTTGTTTCGTATTGTTTTAGGTTTTTTTAATTAGGTTATTTTTAAGTATTTAGGACAGTTGACATATTTTTGTTGTTGATTTTTGAGAAAAAATGATACCCTTTAAAAAAATTTCTAGAACTATGTGAATGTATTTGTATGACTATTTTGGATCTTATTATGGCATGATGATTAGGGACAGGATAATCATTGCTAACTAGTGCATAAAATGGATAGGTAGTAGCTTATGGTGTGACCTTGTGTCATGTGTTTGTGAGATACTACTTAGACCCCTTTATGAGTTCAATCAAGAAATTTCCCCATTAGTCTTGACTAGGTTGTAAGATAGTCGGTTAGGAAAGGATCATAGGCCATTTTTTATTTTTGTCCACTTTTATCCTAAATGACCTTCCATGTGTGAATAAGTATCCCTTGATCCTAATTTTTTAGCCTTATAACCTATTTTTCTTGTTACACCTTTCACCTACCTATTGGTGTTACAATGACCCTATTTTTGCCCTGGTACTCCTCCAACATTATGCATCTTAACTCAAACAAATTGCCTAAGTTGAGGGTGGCTATCATAGGGGTGTGTAATATAAAATAGATATGAAGAAGGGTAAAATAGGAGAAAAATAAAGGTTTGGTATAGAAGGAAAAATTTAAAAAATGATTAAAAAAGAAAAAGTAAAAGAAACCACACCCAACCTGAATGTGCGATAAAAGAATAGAAAGGGAGAAATAAGGGTGGAATAAAAGGAAATTGGTTGTTGACTGGAGTCAAAAGTTAGTTTAGTGCCAAGAAGGATTAGTCACTAAATTTATTCATATGTACCACACCATCCCCCAAGCCCACATTACAAGACGAATAAATTAATATAGTAATCCTAACTCTAATGTTTGAAAGCTTAGGTAAAGAAAATAAAGGAAAGTTTATTATATTTGATGCGCATTGATGAAGCTTATCTTTTGAGAATGAGTGTGTAACTGTTCCTGCATTGACTTGCATTATTTCATATGAGTAAGTAGGACTTCTTGGTTGTGAGGGTACATGGGTTGTATTGCTAGTTGCTTTTTTGTTTGGGTAGTGTAACTTGTATATATGCATGGTTGTGTTTTTCCAATTTAATATCATATCTTGATTACCTATTTTCATATTATTTTGATTCACGTATATACATAATTTGCTTTAATTAGTAAAATAGGAGGGGCAATGTTTTGAGCTTAAAGTGTTTATTGGCTTCCTTGAATGACTTATATTTCTCCAAGCTAATCATCGATGTGTTATTTTATTTTATTAGGTTTACGGATGACATGCAAACATTCTATGTTGTGTGTGTTTAGGTGCTATGTATTCATAGAACTTTCGATGCTTAAAATAATGAAAATATGTAAGTCACTTAGGTTGTTTTGTGAGACATGATGGGGTTTGTGTTATGTTTTGCTAAAAACTAACTCTTTGATTCTAAACTGAAGAAAAAGATGAAAATTAAATTTTGGGATACTTACCTGGGAACATACGGACAATAAGTACCACTTATAAGGCGTAGGTTCCAAGGTAGGTGTCAGAATCTGGAAGTTAGGAGGCTGAAAAATGTAAAAAAGAAGACTTTGTCACTTAGGCAGGGCACCTACGGTCTAGATGTGCCACCTATGGTCCACAGGTAATAGAGTAGCTTGCAGTGATGGTAAGTCAAGAGAGTTCAGGAGCTAATGTAGTAGAGGGGGACATCTACATAAGACCACCTACGATCCGTAGGTGGCTTAGTAAGTGGCCACCAACCTCAATTTTTCTTTTTCCTTTTGTATTTGATTTTTAATGTTTCCTTGTAACCTATATATAGCTTTTTTATGTTTTTAGTTACTTTGTCACTCTATATACTTACAAATATATATCTGATTCTAAGATCTGATGTTGATCTGTGGATTACTTTATTCTTGATTTTGGTTGATAATTCAGATGTAGACTTTGGGTTTTATTCATTTTTTATTATGATATGATTTGAATGCATGAAATTATTCATTCCTTTGTTCGTTTCACAAGAATTATCCACTAAAGCGCTAAGCTAAGGTTGTGGGAACCCTAGCAGACTGATGAAGTAAGAAAAGTGCTAAGTTGTTCTGAATCATTATTCTTGCATGTATTGTTATTGTCTTAAATTTAATAGATTTCTTAGAGGTTGCTAACCTTAAGATACCGCCTAGTATATTACTACTTACTTCACAAGAGGATTATATATTAGTAAATCACTACTTACTTCACAAGAGGATTAGGTATTAGTAAAAGGTAATCACAATAGTAATTTTAAGATTAATGGTCGATCTAGGCTAATCAATTCTATCTACATAAGATGGCTATCTATTATCAAATAACTTGACATATAAAAGGTAATAGTTAACTAGCATCTAGGATAAGGGTTATTAATGCAACTTCTCGAGACTCAAAAAGTAAAGGGTGAAATCCGTCAATGGGTCCAAAAGATAGTTGATGGTACATAACTTATCAGATTCTACATGCTAGATAAAGGGTAGGTTCAATAAAGCACAATAAACCTGCTAAGTTAAGAAGCCATGGGAAACGCAGTCCTAGTGTTCATTTTCTAATGATTACAACCACAGTTGAGTTCTGTTACTTGTTCGAGATTACTACTTGAAGGCCTTTATTTACTTTCTGAACTACTCATTTCTCCAACAAATGAAGATATAATTGCACATATTTCCATGGGTTAGACCCCAACTTTAGTTGGATTACTTTACTTGAAGTTGACTGTTTTATCTTTAATTTGAAATGTAGTTTTGGCGTTGATCAATGATTCAATTATACGACTCATGAAACCAGTCTATAGCTTGTGAATTGCAACTTGAAGTTGGAGAGTACGTTCTCGAGTCGTGAACTCAATCTACGACTCGTAGACTAGACTCATGGGACTCAAAATTGGTAACACTATTTTTATGTTTCTTGTTTATTCACCAAACAATAGTGTTGGATACTAAATCTTTGTTACACATGTACCATGCCACTTAAATACACTCAAAAGTGAGGTGATGCTACTCATACCTCCAAATAGAAGGCCTAAGCCTAGGACCCAAAGTCTAGCCTTTGATATGAGTCTTCTAAGAGATATGGGCCTCTGAAAAAGTATAAGATAAATAATGCACCACTTGTACCTTATTGTAAAAGGTGATACACATAAGAGAAAGTTGTAGCTAAGGTTGTACCACAACCTGCACTATAACTATGACCATGGGTTACACCAGCTCTGATTATGTAGAAACCTACCTCTCCCAATCTGAAGAGAAAAATGAAACATTTGATTTTAGTGACATAAAGAAGGAAACTACCATTCCCCAGTCTAAAAAGGGAGTGGAATCATCTAAGTCGGCTAGTGGTGAAAGAAATATTGATGCTTCAAGTCTAAAAAGAGTGATGAGTCATCTAAGACTTATGAGGGTGAGGATGATACTTCAATTGCATTTATTGCTGGGCTGAGGTACACAATTATGAACACATTTCCATGATTTATTTAGCCTTGGAAAATAGATGATTGTGTGTTGAGGATATGCATAAAATATTTGATAGGATGCCAAGCCAACGGAAATACCATTGAGGGGCCCCATATTAGTAGAACTAGTTTTGTCCAGATTCTAGTGATATATGAATTGTTTGATATATATATGATTGGTTTGATAGGGTAGCCTTGTGGGAGTTACAATACTGAGCTGGTCCATAATTTTTATGCCTCATGTCCACTTTTATTGATTTGATCTCACCTATAAGGTATTAAGCTCAGGACTAAACTTTATTTTCCTATACTTTGGTTTAAGTTAATTTTATTTATTAAAGTAAACTATTCAACTGTTCTTATTTAGCCTTGGACATGTAATGTGGATAAGTACAACAGAGTTTGACTATCATATGGAGACAGTGAAAAATAGGACCGAGATGATGGATCCTAAGAAGAGGTGAGAGTTATTAAGATGGTTTTCCAACTATATTATTTAACCTGGTGTTGATTCCCCTTAGGTCACGGGGTGAGAAGATATTAAAAAGTTGTTCCCGTACTTTGTGGGAAAATTTTAGTGGTAAATTGTGTTGAATAAGTTAAGCCCAACTAGAGCAGACAATTCCCTCACACTTGGACGAGCAGTTCTTATGCCCATCAACATGAAAGGATATGATATTAACTTTACTCGGTACATAGATGTTGAGCTTAATGAGAGGACATTTAGAGTGGTCATATTCCCATGCCTAATTTAGAAGCTTTATGATACACTGGGTGAGGTGGTATTATTGACTGTTAATCATATAGTTGAGGTGACCTGGGTAGCTAATGTTGGGTTGATTCTAGATGATACCAACATGGTTGTGATGAAGAAGGAACAACCTCATACTTTATCCTGAGCAACCCTATTTGATGGTCCTTTGAATATGATTGAGCAGGTAGAAACTATAGCACAAGGTAGTGAGAGAGAGTGTATGAGTTATCCTACTAAGAGTACATCCCCTATGGGTATTGAGGTGTTGTAGGAACTATAGTTCTACCATCGACTTCAACTATACCTCCTCGCCCATATACTTCTAGCATAGTTACAGTGTTGCATAAATTCATACAGTGGTTTGTTGATAGCTAGACTAAGCTAGTAGAGCGATTGGCTGACACTGATACAAAGTTGGCTAAGTTTTTGACCATATTAAGCTATTGATATGGACTATAATTGAGACCTCTAAGGCATAGGTAAAAGCACTAGTGATGACCGCAATAGAGTGGTTTATGAGAGGGTTGCATGAAAGGATTTAAAGTTTTGAGATTAAGATAGGGATAGACTATGCAAGGCCCAAATTATAAATTTATCTAATCTTAGAGAGAAAGAGGCAATATTAAGGACAGAGGTCCGAGATCTAGCATACATTATGGTCATACCCTCATAATACCACCTATCTCACATCTACTTTCTTTAGCACATACATTGGTATTTAATTTGTTTGAGGATGATGAGACCCCCTCGCCTTCTAGGGGTAAGAGAGCATGGGACCTTGTGAAGCAGAGCATGAGTATTGATGAGCTTGAGCAAGATTTAGAGGGCGTACAAGGAGTCCCACATAGAGTATCTTACTGAAAATATTGAGCATGAACTCCATCTATGATTGAGTCCACATTCGATGCCCAGAGCACCATTAATTTTTTCTTAACTCCATTTTTCTTCTTATTTTCATAGTTATGCACTGAGGATAGTACATCATTTTGTGGTTGTGGGTAGGGTTATACCACCACTAGGAAATTTTTGTTGTCGTATGTCTTTTCTTCCAAGTGTGATATCATATTAGAGTCAACATATTTAGGATTTTTTTATGTTGTGTCCATGTTTGTGCTATATGTTGATGTGTTTGATTAGGAGAAAAATGGGGAACCTTGATGCAGTGAAGTTTTAAATAATTTAGTATTGGCTTTTTAATGCTTAATGGATACCCCTCCTAAAAATTTTGGTTTAAATTATGTGTTATGGGTATATGAAACTATGACCTTTGTTGGATCTTGTTATGGAATTTGTACTAGAGACATAGTAATCATATCTGAGGTATGCAAGAACTGAATAGGTGTAGTTAATGGTGTAACCCTATGCTAAGTGGGTGTGAGGTTGTTAACCTAGTTCATGTTTTGAGTACGATCAAAAACTTGGTCGATAAGACTTTCCTAGGTTGTCGGATAATTGGTTAGGAAAAGATCATGGACCATTCTTAATTAAGTCCACTATCACCTAAATGCCTGAACAATGGATCCCAAATTTGAGATTGATTTGACCATTTTATTTCAATAACCTATTCACCTTATCAATTTTATTACAATGAACTTGTCTTGGCCTTGGTACCTCCTTTGACATTGTGTACTTCAACTCAAGAAAATTACCCAAGATGAGGGTGGCTATCATACTGATGATAGGCGAAATTACGCGCCTATATCAATATATTTTGCCCATATTTTAGCCTAGTTTCGAGAACTAATTATCTATTTCGTACACTTTTAGTCCTTTTTCCTGTAAATGAGCTAACAAATGTGATTAGGAAAGTTTCAGGTATAAATGATGCAAAATACAGCAATTTATGGCTTACTTGACGCAAAAGAAAGCTCACAAACGAGATGGAAAGGAGCTGGACGCATAAAGGACTAAATCTGCTGCATGGAAAATCTGTCCCGGGCTAAAACAGCATTTCTGAAGACTTTGGGACTTACAGACACAAAGCTGGATTTTTGCCATAATACATTAACCTAGTGCAATTAGGTTATGTGTTTCATCATTCTATTTGGATTATAATTTTGTAACCTTACCCTAGTACAATTGGGTCAAGGATTTCATTAGTATATTAGGATTTGGTTATTTATTTTATTAGTTTAGTAGGAGTAGGATAGGAGTATTATAAATACCCTATCATGTTAGAGATTTTAAAAAAGGAGAGGAGACATTCTGACAATTCATTCATCTCCTTACAATTAAGACATCTTCCTACAACCCATTCTCAATTCTTCATTCTTCTACTCTTAAATTCCACAACAAGAGAATCGTTACTTGCTACGGAATCACTAAAACCACACGCCAAACACCTACTATTCACGCCATCCACCATGCAAAACGTGATATCCTTCGCATTCATGGGTAACTAAATCTCTTAGTTGGGGTTATGGAAGCCGAATGAGTTACTATCTATAGCTATGAGTTTGTGAGTTCAAGACAAGTATATTGCTTATATCATTATTCTCTTCATCTTAAATCTACATTCTTTGCGGTTCAAACACAAGAACACGCCATTCTAACATCTAACCTGTTCGAGAGAAAGGTTATTTGTCTAGAAAAGAAGACGCATAGACCAACGCCAGTCTAACATCTGACTTGTTCGAGAGAAAAGTTATTTGTCTGGAAAAGAGATAATGTCAAGGTAGTAGGACACCCTTTCCTATTAAAAAGCTAGTGCCGTACCTGGACTAACTTCTTGGAGAATTCGTACCGTTAGTCACGCTTTAAGCTCGAGAGAGTTAAAGTGAAATAGTCCTTGTTTAGGTCGAGAGACGCTTGGATTTACCATCGACTACAATTCTCTATAAGCAATTACATGTCAAGACTCTACACACTCATAGCCAATAGAGACGTATACCTCAGAAGGTGGACATAACCCCAACGCCTCAATTCTCATTGTTTACAACACACGTGACAATCTCTCTTTATTTTGCTATTTTCAGTTCTTACATTCTTGTTTTGGTTACATACTACAATCCCCCCTTTCCTACGAGACTTGCACTAAAAGTCTAGTAATTTCTCTTGCTTGTTGGCCAAGCTATTCTCTGTGGGATCGATACCCAACCCAGGTTGGGTTCTATATTTGCTAACGACCGCTTTACACTCCCACGAGAGCTGTAGATTGAGCGTTATCACATACAGTGCATAGTTTGATACAGGCATGCACATAAACTTAAGGAAATATAAATAGATATATTTGGGTGTGGTACGAAGAAAAATAAAAAAAGAAATGAACAAAAATTGTGATGAATAAAGCTTGAAAAATAGAGAGAGAAAGAGAGAAAAAATATATAGAAAGTATTAAGCACAACCATACCCTATATCTAAAAATAAATGACAAAGAATAAGGTAGAATAAAATGAGCAAGGTCGAAAAGTAGATTCAAAAAATAAGTGTAGTGTTAAGAAGGGTAAGTAATTTTTCCTATATCTACCATACCCATCTCGAAGTATACATTACAAGATGATGGATGTCCTAGTGATCCCAGTCCAACTATATAAGAAACTAAGGTGTAGAAAATAAGGGCAAGCCTATGGTATTTCACAAACATTTTTTGAGCTTTTTTGAGAGGGTGTGTGCTCTACTCTAGCACCTATCTAATATTAATTGTTATACTATGTGTATAAGGGACTTCTTTCCAATGAGAGTGCATTTGTTTCATTGTTAGCTGCTATTAGTTTGGATAATGTCATTTGTAGATAATCTTTTTTTTTACTTGTAATCTAGTACCATAACTTGATAACTTTTATGTCATGATAATGTGCTACCTGTAATCACGCGGTGAGTTTGATTCTTTATTATAAGAGGGGGTTAAAATTTTGTGCTAAAATGAATGAATTGACTGTCATAGGTCCCTTATGTTTCTCTTAGTTAAGCACTGTATGTATTTATTTTCTTTTATTTGCCTGAGGACATACAAACATTCTTAGTTGAGGGTGTTGATGCGACATGGTTTCATGTTGCTTTCGATGATGAAAATGAAAAATAATTATGCATGAAATTAGGTTGTTTTGTTTTGTGCATTTTTGTGATGTTGTGTAGGAGAATAAGTTTTGGAGGCAAAGTAGTGGAAAAAGGTTTAAAATTTACCAAGTAAAGAAAAAGGTGGAGTTCTACAATTGTGCTTCATGACTAGAGAATTGGACCCACATAGAAGTCATTCGTGAAAGAACTTCTGAGGATAAAATACAAGACTGAGCTCCATGAGTATTTCATGTAATTCATGGATTTGACCCATGATTTGTAGAACTAGTTCGTTAATGAGAAGTTACGGGTCGTCACAAGGTCTGATTCTCATAGAAGGAACCTATGACTTATGAACCTAACCTATGATTTGTTAAATAAAATTGGGAATCAGATACTGAGAAAGGACCCAAATGTTTGATTTCTATGAGAGAGACCTACGACCCATAGATTAATCCACAACTTAAGTCAACGAGTCATAGGAAGCTACTGAACTATTTCTCCTATGCATTTTAGGATAATATATGTTTTGTACCTATAAATATTCTTATTGGGTTTTATGATTAAATGTATTATTTCCATGAGAGAGACCTACAACCCATAGATTGATCCACAACTTGAGTACACCAGTCGTAGGAAGCTACTCAAATGTATTTCCTATGCATTTTAGGATAATAAATATGTAAAAACCCGAGACTATCCCCTAGTCGATACACGGTTCTTATGGTCCCGAGAGACCACAAGGTAACCCAAAAGCTGGTTCCTACTGTGAGCACTTAATAATATAATCATAAATGCATAAGAATACAGACATGACATAAGGTTTTAATAACTGAATTTAAAACTGAAATATGAGTCGATAGAAACAACTGACCGAATCTAATAAAATAGTGATAAACTGGATAACCACTATAATATATTAATACTGAATAATTGACTCTAATGTCTAAAAAGCCTCTAAAACTGACTGACTAAATATAAGTTGATGGGATAGGCCCCAACTAACTACAACTAACGACTAGCTGAGACATGACATAAAGTAAGAATGTCTTTGACGTATGAGGACTCACCATTGATACTGCTGAAGATCTGATAAGTCTAATCGAGCTGAGAACTGAGCATCATAACTTATGATATAATTCATCATAAAGAAAAAGAAAAGGCATGTTGTCAGTACTTTGAATGTACTAGCATGCTAAACGAGGTAGGCTAATATGCATCGTTTCATGAAGGGAACTAATAATTAACTGGATATGCATATAAAGCATGGAGTACTAAATAAAGAGCATGAAATCTGTAGGCACTGGAGATACGTGAAGCATGTAAATACTGTGTATACATGAGAATCTATAATTTTTGAAAAGATGTGAAAATTTATAAGACACTGAAGATGCATGACCAAGCATATAACATGAACTGACTAAAATTTGTAAACTGAAATATTGAGATAATTGAACTCTGTATGCTTTGGTCAAACAACACTAAGACTGAATAACTGAGTTGGGACTATAACTAAGACTATATCTGAGACTATGGGAGGTATCATCTAATTGACATTCCCTAATTTGAGATAATCGGGGTCCAAACTGTAACCCTACCTGGAAGGATGTTAATACCACGACATGGGTACTAACAATGGTTGTGTGAATCCACTAAACTTATATAATTTCCAAAGGACTAAGGGGGTCAAGCCTGAACTAATGGGTGACCCCTGTGAGATAGTCAAGCCTAATCTGATGGGTGACTACTCATATCCTACACTGGCTATGTAGTTTTGGAGTATAGGGACTGCTAATAATGACTCTGCCTATCTGACAGGGAAGCCGCCATCCCTACACTTGCTCGGTGCTAAATCCTACTCTCAACTGAAAGACACTAAGATAGTATTCTTTTTTGAGTTTAACTGACTAGTATTTAACTATTCTGAAGAGCTCATAGTATATTCTGAAGATTGTTCTGCAATGTATTGATACAAGACTAAATAAAATTCTATGGATTTCGGGTATTCAATACCCGACGACTCAAAATAATTATAGTAAAATGACACTAACATTTGGAGATTAAAACTTGAAGGCGCTTAATAACTAAATCACTCTTGTAGGTATTTTATCAAACATTTGTAGTTCATGGTTTAAAATAATCGTAAGAATGTCATGGAATTTGTAGGAATAGCATGAATTCATAATAATAACATTAAATCATGGTTTAATTCAGTAAATAATAGTATTAAATTCTGAAATATTGAATAATAACAATAATTTTATGGTAACATGGTAAAAAACAAATAGTACATGGAGATTCAAGGATAAAATCATAATTTAAAACATAATAACTAGGAAAAGATCATAATTTTATAATTTAAAAAGGGTTGCTTGGACTCCATGGATGAAAGGGATCCATGGATGAATATCTAGCATACCTGGGTTAATGAATTTGAAGAGATGAATGGAGAGTTCTTGAGAAATTGCCTTGAATTTGAAAACTAGGGTTTCTTGTTCTTGAAAGAGAGGATTTTAATTTCACAGAAATTAAAGAATGAATGATTATTTAGGTCAATTGGGCTGAATTTTGTGTTTTAGGATGAGTTTAGTTCTTAGGAAAAAGACCTAAATACCCTTAAACAAATTTAAAACATAAGCTAAAAACTGACCATCCCAATTTTTTACCTTGGCGACGTGCCACTATAGAGACAAACTAATAGAAAAGGGACAACTAGGACCTTGACAGATGTCGCGATTCACCACTATAGTTGTAAGCCTTTGGATGCCATTTTGTCCACCTCCGCGACGCGCCAATATCGAGAAGGCCCACTGGAAATCGACAAATGAGAAATTAGTCTGCTCTGCGATGCACCATTATAGAAGATTCACACTGGAAATTGACAATTGTCATTTGGGTTGTCTACGGGATGCGCTAAGGGTTAAGATAATGATGTTTTATGACTAAAACTTAAAATCACAATAAATTCTTACCCGATTATCGAATTTGACCGAATTTTATATCGTTGGAAAGGTAATTCAATTTCCTACACAATGGCAAGCTAATTGATTCCCAACTGAAATGTCATCTTTTTTAGAACCAAATCACTTAATAAATAATTTGCTCAATCTATAAAAAACAAACTGAATCTAGTGATGCATCCAAGACTTGTTCATCTAAAAAAGTATCATCAATTTCAACCTCACCCACTAGTTTTAGTGGTGCATCCTCCTCAAGGAATGAGAAATAATTATCCACCTTTTTTTCCTTTCAATACTTGACCTCAAAATCATATACCATGTAACATGATGACACAACCTAAAACTACTCTGGACTCATTACAATAGACTACAAAACCATTCGAACCATCTGGAAGAGAATTGGGGCTGAGGTGAGTCGAGTCTTTAACTCTTGAAAACTCTTCTCGCAAGAATCTGACCACTAGAACTTAACCTTCTTCTGAGTCAAATAGACATAGGAGATGCAATAGAAGAAAATCCCTCGACAAAGCATCTGTAATAGACAGCCAAACCTAAAAAACTCCTAATATCTGATGGAGAGATAGGTCGAGGCCAATTTCTTACCGCTTCGGTCTTCTGAGGATCTAATCTAATGCCATCACCGAAAATAATATGGCCAAGGAATTCTACTGATCTTAGCCAAAATTCAAACTTACTAAACTTGGCGAACAACTGATGATCTTTGAGATTGTGAAGAATAATTCTGAGATAGTCTGAATGATCATCCTTTGTGCGAGAATAGACCAGAATATCATCTATGAAGACTATGACGAACATGTCCAAGTACTGCTTGAGCACCCAGTTTATCAAGTTCATGAAAGATGCAGGGGCATTGGTAAGACCAAAGGACATAACTAGAAATTTGAACTGACCATACCGAGTACAAAAAGCTGTCTTTGGGATCTCAAGTTCTCTAACTTTGAGTTGATGATAGCCTGATCTGAGTTCTATCTTGGAGAAATAATTGGAACCCCAAAGTTGGTCATACAAGTCATCTATTCTAGGAAGCAGAGACCTGTTATTGACCATGAATTTGTTAAGATGATGAAAATCAATACACATCCAGAGAGAACTATCTTTCTTGCGCACAAATAAGACTGGTGCACTCCATGGGGATACACTGGGCCTGATGAATCCCTTTTCTAAGAGATCCTTCAAATGATCTTTTAGTTTCTTGAGTTCTGTTGGTGCCATTCTGTATGGTGGAATAGAAATAGGCTGAGTATTTAGGAGAAGGTCTATGCCGAAGTCTATTTACCTTTCGGCAGAAATGCCTGAAAGATCTTCAGGAAAGATGTCTAAATATTTATTAACAACTATAACTGATTCAAGACTGGGAGATTTAGAATTGGAATCCTTTACATGCACTAGATGATACATACACCCCTTTGAAATCATTCTCCTTACCCAAAGGTAGGAAACAGGCTGACACTTAAAAGATAAAGTATTACCCTTCCACTCTATGATGGGATCATTTGGGAACTAAAATTGAACTATTCGGGTCCTTTAGTAGACTGTGGCATAGTAGGAATAAAGCCAATCCAAGCCAAGAATGACATCAAAATTAGTCATCTTTAATTGGACTAAAGCTGCTGATGTGGATTTCTAAAATATCATAATCGGGCAGTTCCTATATACTCGTCTAGCCATGATGGTTTTACCCACTGGGGTAGAGACTGAAAAAGGCTCTGCTAAAATTTTAGGACTGATTCTGAAATCGCCTACTATGTATGGAGTAACAAAAGACAAGGATACACCTGGATCAATAATTACGTAAACATAAACATGGAAAATCTGCAATGTACCAGTAATGACATTAGGAGAATTTTCCTGATCCTATCGAGTCTGAAGAGCCTAGAGTCTATTTGGGCATTGCCCACTAGTAGCACTGGAAAATGGCACCCTGTTCGTTTGGGTGAACGGACTGAGCTGTGGAACAATTTTGCTAACCTTGATAACTGGACTGAGGAGAATCTCTGACTCTATGGGCTGGCATACCATATCCGAAACAAACATCACTATCGACTCTGCAAACACCCTGGTGGTTCTTACCATAAGTTTGACATAGGGGATTAGTTCGCACATTGCTGACACTGCCCTAATATTTAGAATCAGGTGCTTTATCTCTGAAATGAGAAGCCAGAGCATCGGCTGAAGAATGAACTAGAGCTGATGATTTGGGACAAAATTGGGAACAATTTTCTTTCTCTAATTTGGGCTAACCAAAATTGAAACTGCCTGATCTTGCTCTCTTATTCTGCCTCTCCCTAGCCCTAACCTTTTGCTTCTTTATTTCATGAACATGGGTCATGAGCCTGGCTAAAGTCATATCGTTGTTTAGCATTGTAGATCTACACTTATTTACCATGCTATTATTCATTCCTGGCATAAACTTGCTCATCTTAGCCCTGTTGTCTGCAACCACATGAGGGGCATATCAGGCTAGCTGAGTAAATCTGAGAGAATACTCCCTAACATCATATTTCCTTGCCTGGGGTTAATAAATTCAAGAACTTTGTCCTCCCTCAGCTCTTAGGGAAAGAATCCATTTAAGAAAGCCATGATAAATTTCTTCCACTCTATAGGACTTGCATCCTCTAACCTCTCAGACTTCCACTATTTGTACCAAGTATAAGCAATATCCTGTAACTGGTATGCGGCTAACTCAGCGTTCTAAACATAAGTAACTCCCATGATATCAATGACCTTCTGGACTTGGTCAATGAACTCCTGAGGGTCTTCATCGGATTTAGACCCAAAGAAAGATAGAGGGTTCATTCGGGTGAAGTCCTGAATTCTAGCTGCTGTGGATTTGGCCACTAGATTGGCTGGAATAACTAGTGGACATTTATTCTGGGTAGCCACAGACTGAGCAAGTGTTGTGAATACAGTTCTAAACTTTGCAAGAGAAACATGCTCACCCAATGGGTCTTCGGGCTAAGAAACTGGCTGGTTTCTTCTTTTTGGAGGCATATTCTGAAATAAGACAAGAACAGATTAGATTGAGAGTTTAATTTGAGATTATGATCACTAGCATGACATGAATACTGAAAGAAGGGAAACTGTTCCAAAAATATCTCATAGCCTCTTGCACATAAATGTGGCGCGCAACAGACCATGTACAAGACTCTACTAGATGCGGCTTTCAGACTTCCTAGGACTCTATTGAACCTTAGGCTTGATACCAAGTTCATAACACTCTGATTTTTTGAAAAAAAATGCTACACGGTGTTTATAACCCCAAGGGACCACAAGCAAACCCATGACTGATACCTGTACCTTTACACTATAATATATATCATAATAATGCAGAAAATATAAATACGTATAGGTGAAAGATACCCAAAACAACTTACAAATAAATCAAATATGAACTAAATCTGAAAGCCTTTAAACACTGTCTAACTAAGGAGTTGAAGGAACATGTCTCCAACTAACTCTGTAGGATGGTAGCTAACTGAAATAATAAATGAATAAATTGAATCATATCATCCTCAAATGAAGAGGACTCACTACAACTCTGTATACTAGAATACGACTGCTACTGCTGGTCTGAAACTCGTGTCACTTAACCTATGGTGTACCATAAGGAAAAAACACCATAGTGAGAATGCATCAGTACAACTGGAGTACTAAGTATAAGAGTGAGGTAGGCTAAACATAAATAGGGTAACATGCATGAACAATGCTAACTAACTGATTGATATGAACGTGAGAGTGCAAACTTGCATACATATAAACTGAGATTGCGAATGCATAATAGCTAAATCTGTGTGCTAATACAAAGTTTACTGATAACTGATCATGACTGTTATTGTAGTTCTAAATGTATGGGTGACTGTGTCTGATAATCTTTTATCTGATGGAACTATCCGAGTTTCGTACTATAACTGAATTTGACTAAATCTGGAAGTCCTGGTATACTGATATCTGAAGAACTATCTGGGTTCTTTTACTAAAATTGAGCCTGAGATTGTTGGAGGTAGTTGATTAATAGATATGCCCCAATAATGTATACAGCAAAGTTGGGGTCCAATCTCTACCCCGACTGTACGGGAGTTAATACCGCACCACTGGTAAGGATAGTTGTGAGTGACCCTCAATTAGGAGGTACTCTAATGAGAATAATGGGAACCCTCAACTAACAGGTTAAGCCACCTCATCAATCCTAGTCTAACAGGTTAAGATGTCTCAACCTACGCGTGCTACGTAGTTCTGGAACATAAGGATAACTGCTAAGAATCACACCTTAAACTGGCAGGTGAGTTCCCATCCATGGGTTCACTCGGTGCTAACTTCTACTCCTATCTGAAGAGACTGAACATAATTTAACTAACTGTACAAGGACTTAGTAACTGACTTTCGTTGACCGACAGAATAGTACTACTCTCTGAGATTTTACTGAGATCATGAGATTTTGGATTTTTCCTGAGTCACATAAATGACTGAGTTCTATAGATCATGTCTTGACTAAGATTATCTGGATAACGTGACTTGTCTCTGGGCACACAGCTATATTTTTTGGGTACGAATATCCCCAGGACTCGATGGAAGGAAACTGACACACATGACATGACTTGATCACAATATTTGATTCCACAATTCATAATATCGTACATAAGGGATTTCATACTAAGCATGGTTATCAACAATGTACTGCATGGAAAGAATTTCATGTCACATAGAAGTACTTCCACAATCTTAATATCATGTTCATTGCATAATCATACTAGGAACACATATCAATAGTATGCAAGTTCATGTGGAATCATCTTAAGAGTTGACATAGCTTGTCATTTAAATACAATGGGGTCATGGGAACATGATTTTTAGCATTCTAGGCATTTTAACAAACACCTTGCATGCACACTTTGGGGCGTAGGTTTTCTCAACAATTTTAAATAATCTTGATCCACCCAAATTCATGAGTTTTAACTAAAGTATGCATACATCATGGAAGTCAACTTAAATTAACATCTTGAAGCTTAAAAATGATCATTAACATGAAAAACATCACATAACAACAAGAAAATCAAAGTTTCTCATTTAAAAGCATGGTTCTTGAACTCTATGAACTAAAAGGGTCCATAGGTGAACACTATGCATACCTGACTCAAGGTTCTTGATGTTTTTGAACTTGAAGGATTTGAAATACTTTGATTATTGAAGAATATTGGGTTTTGTTCTTGGGGAATAAATTCAGACAGAAACCCTAGTTTTTTTTTGTGAAATAATAATGATCATAATGGCTGAATTTGGACTTATTTAGGTATGTATAGGCGATTGTTAAGTGACCAAAATACCTCTGCTAAAATAACCTAGAAATAAACAGAATGTGGCATGTAATGGTCTGTCAGACACTTGACGATCCTTCACTTGGCCCATCTGATGTGGACTAGAAATAGGATTCACTGGATAAGAGTTGACGTACTAGATAATGGTCCATCATAACTTTGATGATCCATCAACTCGTTCATCAGCCCTTATCTAATATGTGGCTCAACTTCCTTGGCTGTGGTAGTCAAAGTGGCATTCCATCACTTATGTGGTGCTCCATCACTTATGTGGCGGTCCGTCAACTTAGCCGTCATACCTGGGCGATTCTGACAGTTCCAAGTAAAATGTCCATAACTTCCTTGTCTGATGTCGGATTTGGAAAAAATTTGTACTGTTGGAAAGTTAACTCAATTTCTCACATGATAGAAAGTGAAAATCTCAAAAATACCACATGTACAAAGAAAGGTTTGCATTTTAAACTAAGTCCTAGCATCCTTAAGATGATTTCTAGCTAGAAAAAAGGCACGGGTATTACAAAAAAAACAAGAAAATGGTAAGTATCAAAAGTTCTTATCTATGCTGAAAGAGCTATCAGTCAATATCCCATTTGTAGAGACATTAGATAAAATTCTAGGATATGTAAAATTCATGGAAGATCTAATCACAAAGAAAAGGTTACTCAGTTATGATTTTGTCGACAATTTTCATCACTGTAGTATAGCAGCTAGTAGATTATTGGTAGATAAAAAGAAGGATCCTAGTGCATTTACTATACCTTACACCATTGAATCTTCCAACTTTGTCGTGCATCATGCAATTTAGGTGCTAGCATCAACCTCATACCATTAGCAGTGTTTAAGTAGTTGAGTTTGGGGGCTCCCAAACCAACAACCATGAGATTAGTGATTGAAGATAGGAATATGAAAAAACCAATTGGTATTTTATGTGATGTATTAGTGAAGGTGGCTTCTGTTATTTTTCCTGCGGATTTTGTGATATTAGACTGTGAAGTAGACTTTCAAGTCCCAATTATTTTAGGGATACGATTCTTCTCTATAGGATGGACTTTGATTGATTTGGAGTTAGGGCATCTGATGTTAAGATTCAATGATAA